>NW_026866942.1:0-5526 GCF_026571515.1 Ruditapes philippinarum | reverse complement strand
AATTTTAAAAATTGTTCTATATTATGACATGTCGATATATTCATGAAACATAAAATACCTGTTCTATTCTGTTAATCTTATTCAAATAGGGAGCAATTAAGATAGACTGTTTCAATTAATCTACCGACTTTTAGTAGTTCAAAATCATGACATCATAATTCCTAAAAAGTACCGAAATATTTCTGTGAAGTAATTTTCATTTAAAAGAAATATTACTCAGCAGATATTTTGATTGTAAACACTTTTTACAGCTTAAATACATGTAAATTGAGGGATAAATACATTTACGGATGTTTTCAATGACTTGAATCAAAATCATTGGCCTCAAAGCTCTATCCGAGCGTGGAAATTGGAGTTTGGCTTTCATTACTTTTCTCAATGACCAAAATGCTCTTTTTAAAAAAATCTATCAATGATAACGTTGTGGTCGCAGCAGGGGATGAACGCACGAAAAAAATTGAAAACTACAAACATTTGAAAACAACAACAACAACAACAACAATACATAAGAAAATTGTTGATCTGTTTTATGTATGTACATAATAACTTTGACTGATATAAGAAATTTAGACGCTTTTTAAAATTGTTTTATACTATTTTATATCGGTGAATAGAACAATATTATTGGCTATTAACATGTTTTCCATATTTTACACGTCCTTGATTGTTACTGAAAAATATGTTTTATCAACTGTAACATTTACATGAACTCATCTGAGGGTTATAAAACTTAAAACATATTTTTTTAAAAAATCATTTGGGGAACTTAAACAGAAAGATATGCATAAGATCTGTACTGAAAGACCTTTGGAATAGTTTATTCGAAAATATTAAAACAATGGACAATTTAATCGTTTTCAGAAAGAGTGTATTTCACGGATTACGCGTTTATTCCAAAGTTGCTGCTATCAATGCAAATGTCTATTTCCTTATTTTACAATGTTAATGTCAAGCAAATATCACACTCACAAAAATCAACTTGAAAGAAAGTATTACAACAGTTGTAACAAATGACAGAAATGATATAGTTTGAATGTCTTGTGGATTATGCTTCTTTGACAGCTGTTGATTTGCAGTGACTTTCTGATTTTTGAATCTTCGAACATTGCAACAGAACTTCTGGTTGTATATTTAAAATTGTTCCATTTCCTGAGGCTTACAATGATTCGTTTGACATTTTCTTGTCGTCTGTTTTAAACCTCCGTGTTACTTTGTAACCATCTTTCGTCAAAACATACGGTGAAAATGCTTGGCCTTGGTGCTAAGAAAAAGCATACCCTGTAAAATGGTTTGTCTTATAATTAAACTTTTATTGAAAATGCATTTAGTTGTAATTATTCACAATAAATTAAAGAATCTGATATAAAGAATGACATGCAAATAACCAATTTTGTAATAGGGTTTAATGAAATTTACCTAAATACCCGGGATGTCTGGTCACTTTTCTAAAGCAATTGACGTCAGATGACAACCCCGAGTCTCAGTGCAGAAACTGTGCAAGCATTATGCAACTAGTGTAAGGTAAGTATAATGCAAATCTTGTAACACTTTTAATACTCAAAGGCACTTTTGGATGGTTTGGTATAGGAATTCACGATAATAAAATTTCAAAACGTCATAGCATATTAATTAAATATAGCAAATATATAAAAAAATATCTCCTGAAAATTCTAGTCTTATTGCATCTCATCGCTATGAGTTTGAATCCGCCACCCAGGGACTTTAGATTGTTTCATGTGAGGAAAATATCAAGACAACTATTGAAAGACCGTAGTTATACTTAAGTGCTCGCTCGTATCTAAAAATGCATTGAGGATTACCTCAAACAGTCAAGCTATGAAGTCGCCAAATGATCTTTACAGTGTTGGTGCCAAATAAAACCCAACAATACAGACAAATTAATGAACTTAAAAATACATGTAAATTGAAACAGATTATAAAAACAAATTACTAACAAAAGTAATTGATTGGTCGTATGAACCATTATTGTCTATCAGTAAACCTGAAAATATTGTAAAGTAACTCGTCATTAATTTTGATATGAAGCGCATGTTCATCATCCGAACTGAAACGCGAATTTCATCAACAATATGACTAGAAATATTTAGCAAAGAATTTCAGATGAATTGCTAAAATAAAATTCTATATTTACCAGCAAACACTGGATCGAGTACTAACCGATCCCGCCGAAGAAATACTCAACACTCTGATAGATAAGTAATACCAACATAAGGAATATTCAGAGACGTCGTAAGCACATAACAACAGCTGGAAAACAGACCAAGCGCGCTACTGCATAACCTATGTTTCCACCAATTGTACTTGATATATACGGATTCATAATTGTAGCTATTGCAACGGCTGCACATGAACCAGAGTACAACCATATATCTTTATATGGTTGTAGGTTCAAGTAATTTAAAAATATCCCGAGACAGTTGAAAAACATTCCAAAATATAAGAGAAATATTGGCTTATTGAATAAAGCTCCATAATATTGTTCGAATACTCCTGCAAATCTAGGTTTAGGCTTTTCAGACGCTGTATTAATTTTACTACGCATTTTCTTAGTATACATTTCTAGTTTACTAGGAAAATATGTAGTAACCGTCCCAAAACTACAATATTCAAAGACATTGCAGCTTGAGTAATAAAAAATCTCGTGGGTCCATAGTGATCACGTGCAAGTTGCATCAAACGTGGAAGCGCAAATAGACCAGCTTCCATTCCGTAAAGTACAAAACCAAATGCGGCACTCCGTTACTTTTTTAAATTGAACCCTATTACAACCACACTAGACGTGTACCCCAAGCCCGGTCCAGCTGCGGGGAAAACAAAAAATTTTAAAAAAAAATTTTTTATACTTTCTTTATATCAAAAACATACTTTAATTTTTGTTGGGATAAACTTGGGTTTAAAAATTGTTTTTTTTTTTGAAAAGGACATTCTTTTTATTTTTTGGGCACTATTAATTTTTATATTTTAAAAAAGGTTTTAAAATTTTTTTGGGGGCTCTTTACGGTACCCAGCGGTTCCTTCATTTTAAACATCAAACGGTACAAAATTTTTCTTTTTTTGGTTTCATTTAAGATTAAATTAAGTGATATTGAATCTAAAAAGTTTTTTTTTGCATAAATTTTTTGATTGAAATTTAACAACATAAAGGGGAAAACAAAAAATAAAAAAATTTAGTAAAGCTTTGGGAACATATAAAAATTTTGAAAAATACATTTTGAGTGCCCTTTCCAAATTTAAACATATTTTTACACAGCTTTATATAACATTTTAAACATTTTTTTTTATTTTATTTTGACGGAAATTTTTTCCAACCTGGAATGATTTCCAAGGGGTGAAATTTTTCCATGGGAATATTGGGAAAGAGAACATTGTACCCAAGTTTTTTTTCCGCAGAAACAGTTTTCCAGTAAGCTTTTAATTCGTTTTTTTAATTTCTCCCAGGTTTTTAATCTTTTCATTACAAAGCTGAAAAGGGGAGTTTGAAAATATTAAAACCCCATTTTGACAAAAAAATTTCGAAATTTTTATTAAAAGAAATTTGGGAAAATATGGCTAATTATTTTTGCGGGTTTTTCATAACTCGGGTTCTTTTTTTTAAAAAAACCCCAAATTTTTTTTTATTTCCCGCCCTTTTTCCTCGTTAAAGCAAACGAAATTTTTTTTTACTAAGGGCCCCATGCACGCTTTTTCATGGGAATTTTTTTACCTATAGGCAACGAAGTTCTTTTTGGAACGGTCTGTGGATTTTTCGAAACCCACAAAATTTACATTTTTCACTTGTTTTAAAAATTAAAAAAAGCTCCTAACCGATGCGCTTTGTCCAGATGCCAAAACATTTCCCCCTTTTTTATTTTTTGGAAAAAAAAACGTTTTGACGAAATGATTTAATTTTTTAGCCGGGTTAAGATAAAAAAAATTCATGGTTAACCTACAACATTTGCACAGTCCTTTTTTTTTTGGTAAAACGGAGATAAAGAAAACTTTTGTCTTTTTTTTGAAAAAAAGTAAATAAAAAAAGGGTTTCCCAAACAACAATTTCGGGTTTTTTAAGGGCCTTACTAGGGGACTTGGGTTTTTGGGCCGGTAAAAAAACCGTCAGATTTTAAATTTCCAAAACCGGAGCTTGTTAAATTTTTAATTTTGCCGTTTCGGGGCTTTCCTTATGGTTTTTTTTTTTCCCTTTAAAAATTTTTTAAATTTTTTTCCCAAACGAGGTTCTCTTTTAAAATTTTTCCCCTTAAAATCCCCGTATTTTGCAAATTTTTTAAAAGGTTTTCAATAATTTACTAATAATAGGTTAAAATTGCAATTACAAAATTATTCATAAAAAAATTTTGTTAAGTTCCGCTAAAGATTTAAATTTGGCATTGTTATATAGAGCCTTTTTTAAGTTTTAAAAGAACAAAAATTCACGGCTGTTGTCGAAACCTTTGGGTACGACAACTTTCTTAACCCTTTATTTCCAGGGAGCTTTTGTTAAAAAAGGCTTTTTCAAAAAGCCCCCGTTAAAAGTTAAAAATTGCATAAGACTAAAAAAACTCCCTTCAAACAACATGCTCAGTTTTAAATTTCCGTTCCCAGAAAAACGGGGGACATCTTAAAAATTCCCAAAAAATCACCATCTTTCTCACAAATGTGCAGATTTGACGTTTAAACATTTGATCGAGAGCCCAAGATTTTGCTCCCATTCCACATTTTTTAAGCTCCCTAAAAATAAATCTACAAAACTTATCCTTTATTTTTAGAAACGTTTATAAAAGTAAATGACCAGTTGAACCTATTTTCCTGTTGGTAAAATGCGTTTGAAAAAATAAACAATGTGACAGTATTGAATGTTGCAGGGTTGCAGCATAGACCTAGCGAGTTTGATCCAATTTTGTTACAGTTTATATCCAGATTTAGGTAAAATTTCCTAACATAAAGGACTAACGTTTTGTAGATTTACTTTATCTAGGTATGCATAAATAATGTCAGAATGGGAGAAAAATGCGTTGGTCTCTCGATTCAAATTTTCAAACTGTCAAATCTGCATATTTATGAGACAATATAGAGGTAAATCTGCGGTGCAGGGTCTGAAGAAATATATGATTAGATACCGGATTCTATTCCTTACAAGTGTAATAGTGGTCAGGTTCTAATGAGAATCAATGCTTTACACGGAGACCAAACGATCACAAATTATAACGGGGGAAATTTTCAGGGTCAGTAGATTTATAAAAGTTCATATATAAAGAAGGACTAAAAAAACAACAGTAAATACAATTCAATCAATGTTTTTAAAAAATGAAAACCAAAATTGAAGAGTTTTTAATCAAATTATATTTAATTTTTTTTAAGAATAACTTATTTATTATTTTAAATTAAGATTTTTGTTTATGATATTTTCACCATTGCTTATATTACAACATCACTTGCAGAGTTCTGAATCACTTCTTTTTTTTTATTTGATGATACATAGTAGTATCGTCAGCATACATGTCTATTTAGAGTGTTTGTACTAAAAAGCCC
>NW_026866941.1:0-45189 GCF_026571515.1 Ruditapes philippinarum | reverse complement strand
ACATGTATGTAAAAGAAAGTGCAAAGTGCATCGAAACACCAGGCTATATCTTATTTGTAAAAGGGAGGTGCGTAGCCCCCCCCCCCAGTATAAATCCTATTAGCAAGTGTTTTGATGTCTTTTTCTTTTCATAGGCTTAATAAAAACACGTTGCCTGTCGTCAAACAATATCAGATATAACTTTTCTATCGTTATCCCTTCCCTGTCGTCACAATAAGTAAACCCACGAAAAAAAATAAACCAATTCGAGCATGCTCGAGACAGACAGTGAGTGCGGCAACTTTTACTGTACTCAGTTAACGGCACTGTACATGTATTGTCAGTGCGGGCAAACTTATACCTGCACTCCAGTTAACGCACTGTACATGTATTGTCAGCTCGAGACAGACAGTGAGTGCGGGCAACTTTTACTGTACTCCAGTTAACGCACTGTAATTGTATTTGTCAGTGCGGGCAACTTTTACTGTACTCCAGTTACGCACTGTACATGATTGTCAGCTCGAGACAGACAGTGAGTGCGGGCAACTTTTACCTGCACTCCAGTTAACGCACTGTAACAGGTATTGCTATACGATTTAACATCTGACATGTTTGCAATAGTAAAGTATATGGTACAAATTAATTATACTTCATTGGGCGTTTATGTTTTTCATTTTATTCATTGTTTTGTTTTTACACTTTATATATACTCTGTTTTACTCTATGTTTATAACACACAAAATGCGTATTTTTATTGATCTAATTCAAACATTTTAACAGGTCTATAAAAACTTGTATGTCAGTATATTATCATTATTTTTAAACAATCATTCAAAAGGATTTGAAACAAAGTCATTACATCATCAGCTGAGTTATCAAAGAAAAAAATAAAACACATATTTTTGTTGTTTTTTTATCAAAACTATTAGAAATATACTGTGATTGAAATGAACAGTATGTTGTTTCTTTTCTTTTTATTTATCATTTAGATTCGTCTGATCTATATATTTATTATAGTATTACTCATATATGTTTTTAATATATAATCATATATCTATTTTATATTAATTTTTAGTTGCACATTTATTTTATTTATTGCTTACATAGACCATCACATCTTTTTGATAGTTTTACAGAACAGAACAGAAATTTTATTCAAGATTTGTACATGGTACATCATCTTACAATTTGTACAATTTAAATATACTATACAATAGTCACATGCCATTTAATGTACATAAATATAGTTGTAGATCTTAACATACATAATGTTAACAATGAAAATATAGATAAAGAATACAACATGAAATATTCTGTTTACTTCCTACATAGAGGATTAACCATTCATTATTACATATTATAAGACATGGATGTTCTATTAGCCATAGCATCTCTGATATAGTAAGCCAAGTTACACAATATTTTCTTATTATTACCATTTAACAATTCAATAAGTTTGAAAATACTTGGTCTAACATAGTAGTATCTCTTAATATATTTTTACAATTTCATCTGTCAATCCTTAATTGTAAGTTGTAGAAAAGAACAGTTATTATACACGGCAGAATATATACAGATAAAAATTTCAGGAATCCTCTTAAAATGATACTATTTAATTGGTTACGTAATTCGAATATCAAATTCTATTGCTTATTAGTCGCATTCAATAATTGATCAATCACTTATTAATTAATGATATAATTCGAAGGGAACATAATTAATTATTTTCCTTAGAATATATACATATATATAAGAAATACAGGAATTCTCTTACAATGTGTACAAACATCAATTTTACCACAAGAAAACATTACTTTCGTTATAAATCAGTACAATAGCTAGCTTGTTGAAGCATTCTAGTGCATAGCAATCATAAAACTTTCTTATGACATAATTCAACAATAGGTTAATAAACAACATGATTTGCAGATTAATCAATAAATAAAATATGTTAATTACTATTGAATTGGTCACATAATTTAATTATCAAATTATTATTATTGTTTATAAGTCTAAAACGTATTAAGTAATTTATTAATTTCTAATAATTTAATGATAATTATAATTTTCAAGTATTTAGATGTGTGGTAATGTATGTGTATCTTAAAAGAAAACCATTTGATTTGATTTGATCATTCACGATGATTTTGCTGGAAAAAAGCATGTACTTTGTAATCATACAAGAAGAAAATAAAATCTTTCAAATGGTTAATGCTTTTGTTTTATTATTATATTCACATTCTCAACGATTGATCTGCTTTACCTTGGTTATGAATTTAAACGCCTATTATGTCTTAGAAATGATTTCATTTTTATTTCTCAAAACCTCTCTTGTTTTGGTGTTCTCTTATAGTTTCTAAAAAGGAACTCACTGGCCTGTGATTAGTTTCTGTTGATTCTTGCCAAATTTATACAGTAATGGGGATTAAGTATTTTGTGTGGAAGGCAAAATACTGCTTTGTATACATTTTGCCACTTCATTGGCAAATATATTTTTGTAATTCCACATTCAGTGTAAATTTCTTCAAGTAATAAGCATTTAACGAGCTTTTTAACTGTTATATAAATGTTATAAAAACAGATTGTTTATATTAAACAGATTGTTTAAACAATTTTTATTTTATCTAGGTGTGATTAAAGCTTGTACACTATTTGAATAGGTCTTGAGTGATGAACTAATCAGTTAAGGTGTCATATGATTGGAGGTCGATCTGACCTCCAGAAAACATTTTAGCCCTACCCCCAGACTTTCCTTAAATTGACCTTACGCAACCGATGTTGCAGACGTTACTTAGACATACAACAGTATCAAGGTTGGAAAGTAACTTGCAAAATTGTAAGATCTATTTAAAATATTAAAATTACATAAAACTGGGTTTTGTGACATATTATAATAGGTATAGTTCTTATAGAATATTGAAAACTTGCGTTGCACTAAACTTAAACTACATGCATGTATAAATATTCACGTTTAAAACCTTCTTATGTTTAGTCTTGGTTGGCAATATTTGGAATCAAACATTCTATTGAATTAAAAAGTAGTTGATCTACGGTTTCTACGGACTATGTTGTTCACCGAAGTTTCGTCTTTCCTTAAAGAGTAAATTGTGAACATTCATATAAGTGACATAAATAGTTCATGTAGTTGGAGGATTGCGATTCCAATAATGATTTGCGATTAACAATTATAAACGGCTATTCCAACAATGATACACGGCTATTCCAACAATGATACACGGCTATTCCAACAATGATACAAGCCTGTTTTTCAACAATGTTACTCCGTCTATTAATCACGTGACTGACATCAATGTCACAGTTTAGTTACCTACTATGCAAGAAAGATAATCTCGACTAAAAAATATAGACTTTGAGAATAAATAACAATTTTTGTCTCCCTTGTTTAAACGTAACTAAATCCATGTACATGTATTATGAATACAGGATTTGTTTTCAAAGCCCACATAAATCAGGTTTTTGTTCCTAATATATTTTTTTTATGAAATTAACTAAAGGTATGTCACGTTGTGAATAAATAAGAATAGTTTAAAAGTGTAAAGTAAACATTATTATCTTAAAAGTACATGTCATGTTAAAGTATTAGTTTAATAGTTTATTGAAAATGCTAGGCCTCTTAGAGGCATCAGTAATATACACAGAATAAGATAAGATAATCTTTATTTTTAATCAATTACAATAAAACATAATAACACTAGCTATATGAGCTATTTTCCGACATAACAGACTCGAAACGAAATTTCATGAAAAGAGTTCCACAAATTATACAAATGTACTAAATGGTATGTATAAATCAAAAGGAAAGTGTTTTATCATGAAAATAAGCTTAGCTAAGCTATCAGTTACTTTAAATGATAATATATATTTCTTTTATAGAATACTTCAAGTTTTAACAATATACTCATATCTGTGCTAGTCAATAACAAAGAAAACTTGATTGAAATGACATTACTCTCTAGTAGGCAAAGCCTATGAACGGGAAAGTCACTTTAAACAAGAAGTGTATTAAAATAAAAAGATACTCGGCCGAACTAAAACTGCTTTATTTGCATATCGTATCTGAGGAAACATAGAAATAAAATCATGGATTATGATATTTAGCCTATTATTGAATTGTCCGTTTAAGGTTTTGAAATATTAAAATCTTATTCATATGTTGGCACAAACAAAGTATTTTGAATAGAAACAAAATGTAAAGTCTGAAGTAAATCCTTTAAAAGTAAAGAAGTAAATAGGAACTACAAACAAAACAATTGTTTCGTCTTCATTTTACCGTCATGTAATTCTTTTCTTTCTATTATTGTGAATGCCGTTTTAGCACAAAGAAAAACATCTAAATAAATGAATAAAGTTAATAAAGTTTATTCAAATCGAAATTTTAATAGAAAGTTTATAAATGAAAACGTTTTGTTGATACGAAATATCTGCAACACCTTTGGAAATAACGAAAGAAACTAAAATCCAAAAAAGGAAACGAAAGAAAGCTTTCTAATCTAAAAATTCTTTGACAAACATTTATTATAAACAAACAATTTAATCGTTAGCGGCATATAAATACTTCATAAATATGCAAAATACATGAAATTTATTAATTTCGTATCCATTTCACATAAATAACTGATAATAAGTTCGTTTTCTGGTGTGCTTTTCGCCATTTAAATGCGCATGAGTAAACGGGATCGTGGACGCACTAATAGTGATGGTTTCGTTAATGTTTGACACAATTTGTAACTCGTTTAAGCAACATAAAGTCATCTGGATGCGTTACAATATATAATTTATAATGTGTAGGAGGATGCATGGTTGAACAGTATCTGAAAATTAACTTGATAGTAAAATAACTTGTGGATAGTTCTTTTCCAAACTCCTTTAGATCAATTAAAATTAGACACGTATACCATGGCAGAAAATCCTTTATGCTAATTAACTAATTTTACAATAGCCAATCAGATTCCGAGATTCCAGTTGTAATTTTAAAATGACAATGATTTTTTAACATTTTTTAACATTTAAATGTATTCAGTTCTTCCCTGTAAATTTTAAAGACTCAAACTGAAACATTTTTCGTTCATTTTTATTTTAAGTTTTCTGTTTTGAAAGTGTCATTTAAGTATTTCATGCACTGCTACCATTTTCAATCGGAACACCTCAATAATTATTCCAAACCGAAAAGTTTCGATTTTTCTGTTATTGGAATACTACGGCAATTAACATTGAGTAACATTGAAAACGGCGGCGTCCAACTAGAAAAGACCCTGATAATTTAACTGATATTATATTTTTTGTTTGTTTTTTTATTTGATTTCCTTTTAAATAGGAACTTCATGAAATAGCAAGGAAAAAGTCCTGGAAAAGCTCTAAAGACTAGGTTCCTTTTTTAAACTAAGTTAACGTTACAAGTTAGAAAATATATAAATACAGAAAGTTTCAATTATTTCGATATTTCATTAATCAATTTAAAGCTGCACGCCTGCAATTAATCCAAAATATTTCAAGAAAATCAAATGATGAGTTTCTTTACTTGTAATAGAGTTGGTAAGCGAACAGCATGGATCCTGATCAGACTGCGCGGATGTGCAGGCTGATCTGGATCAATGCTGGTTGCAAACCCATTATGTTGGTTTTGTCGTGACGCGGCTCATTTTACTTTTAGAAAATATTTTCAAATTTTTCATGAAAATTAGCATGACTCTGAAGGCGTGCTGCATTAATTCGTTTGGTATTTTTCGCAATTTTTAAACTTTAACGAATCATAGGAAAGTTTTATAAAAGCTGTTTCAAGTTGGTTATAAATCAATACAATTTATTTTAAAAAACACTCATATGAAACATCTTGCTATGCGTGCATGTATGAATCAATATAAACCATCAACTTGTCGAATACATGAAAAATGAACAAATTATTAACAAATGATTAACGGCAGTACATGTGAAAGTAATTCGAATGTATTTTTTATTAAACATTCCTGCTCTATCTGGACAAACTAAGATCACTGCGTGACAGACTGGTTTAAGTTCATGGTATCTATATAAAAGCGTTATATTTAAATGTTGAATTCTGCTTAAGCCAGTGCTAGGTGGCATGGACGATAGTACTTGACAGTACCGTCCATGAACAGGCTCAATCAAACCGAGCCTGCAACATTTTCAATTTTGCCGTGTTGGGCTTTCTTTAGGGGTTCTTATTTTCTCTATTTCATGGATACACTTGGGAAGGAGTCACCTTCATACAGCACTGTAAAAACGTGGGCTGCTGAAATTTAGAGGGGTGGGGAGAGCATTGGAGATGATGTGCGGCCTGGGCGGCCAAAGGAGGCCACCAACAATAAAACTGCCGAAGCTGTGCACGATCTGGTCATGTGCGACAGAAGGCGAGACCTGCGAAGATTTTATCTACCGGATCGTAACTCATATAAAACATGGGTCCATCACTTCGATCCAGAATCCATAAAACACAGCATGCAGTGACTTGGCTCAGCCCCTCCGAAGTAATTCAAGAGGGCGTCATCAGCAGGGAAGATGATGGCTTCTGTATTTATCTATTTCAAATGTTTGGGATAGTTAGGGGATAATCATGATTGACTATCTTAAGCAAGGTCGTACCATAAACGGTACATACCATGCACACGAACTGAGACGTCTTCGTCAAGAAATCGCGCATAAACGGAGGTGCAAACTGACTCAAGGCGTTCTGCTCCTGCACGACAATGCGCCAACTCACACATCCCAAGTTGCGATGGCTGCTGCAACTGACTGCGGCTTTGATATTCTTCCCCATCCCCTATATTCTCCGGACTTGGCCCCCTCTGACTTCTACCTGTTTTCGAAAGTGAAAACCAAGCTTCGGTGTTGACGTTTTTGAAGCAATGAAGGTGTCATGGATGCATTCGATGAGTTCTTTAAGAACCAATAGAGAGAGTTCTATTTTGAAGGGTTAAACAAGTTGGAGCACAGGTTGCCAAAGTGCATTGATGTAGAGGGCGATAATATTAAAAAGTAAGTTAGTTGGGTTCTCTGACTACCAGAATTACATCGGGCCAAGAACTTTTTGATCTATCCTCGTAAGTAGGGTCAGCGTAACAATTTCATCACAGAACATCATGTTTTTTTACCAAGCATAATAACATTACTGCCAAACAACAAACTATCGCAGCTGATTAAAATTATGTTATTATTCAGAAGTTCATTTTTACGAGTAAACACGATAGCTTACCCACCCAAGAGCTTATTTCTCTACCTGAACATAAAAATAGTACAACATAACAGCTTAGTATTACAACTGAACACAATGATGTCAACACTTACTAGTGTATTTACATGACTGAACATTATATTAGTTGCACCCAAACAGCATACCATTCTTACTGAACATAATGACATTTGACCGTATAGTATATCATCTGAACTGAACATAATGATGGTATAACACAACAGTTTGTATTCATTACCGAACAATATGACCTCTGCACCGAACAATATTTCATCTGAACTGAACATAATGACGGTTTCACACAACAGTTTGTGTTCGCTACTGAACGTAATAACATCTGCACCGAACAGTTCATCATCTGAACTGAACAAAATAATAGTACCAAGAAACAGTACTTTATAATAACAGAACATAACGAACTTTGCACCGAACAACACATTGACTGAAGAAGATATAATCAGCACACAAGATAATGATAGTACCATTTAACAGTGCTATTTCACGACTAAACATGATGAATAAAGCACCCAAAAGCATGCCATTGCAACTGAAAGTAATGAAAGTATCACCCAATAATACACTGCCTTAGCCAAACAAAAGGGTAGTACCACTCAACTGTTTATTTTCATGGTTGAACATAACGAGAAGAGCACGAAACAGCATGATAATAACCGAACATAATAACTACACATTATATTTTTTAACTCAACATAATTGTGATACCACATACATGTCTGTTTGCTTTAAGAACTGAACATTACGACTAATGCACCTGACAATTCATTGACTTGGCTGAAGAAATGAAAACAGCACACAACATAATACTTCAATAACAGAGCACTATGGGATTTCCACCCAACATATTGGGATTTCCACTCAGCATATTGTATCTCAGACACAAACAGAACGACATTCAGTCAGGTATATCAGTCACTCTACGCATAAGATAGCCCAGGCGTTCCATAATAATGCACAATACGTTAAATCTGATGATCATACAGTATAAAAAGAAAATATGGCATAAACCACAAAGCAATTTCTAAATGTAATATGTACTAACATTGCAAAATAAATTAGTATTTCATGACAAATATCATTTTCTTTTATATATCAGTAGTTTCTCAGTGTTGAGCTAAAATCACTTTGGCTATATATAAATCTATTATATTATAGCGGGCCAGCAATGTTTTTTAATCATATCACTTTATTATCTTTAAGAAAAATAAACGAGCTAGGTTCAGTAAGCACCAAAAATGGTCCCTATAAAAACCGAAGGCTGCATAGTACAAGCTAGTAGCGTAACTTTGGTACGTAGTTGGTAGTTGGATATTCGAATAACCAACTACCTACAAGCAGTTCTTCAACATTGAAACTACTTGTCTCACCACTATGACCACAAGCAGATCAGTTGGTTGTAGTAGAATATTCTGGCTAGTTGGTGAAATTAATGACCACTTATATTCATATAAGATATATAGAGAATAAATGTTATTACGTATTTTTTTTACCTTTTTACAATGTTAGTAAATATAACGAATTCTACATCTTACAAAACAATGAATGTTCTACGGACAAATTAAATATTTTGGATCGTTTCATTTTTTTCTATTTTACACAGACTGTTCAAATTAACATAATCATCATTATCACTTTCCATTACACAATTTCATTTTTGTACATATTTTTGTAATATGATCAATGAATATAATTTGTTTGCCTTTTTAACATAACATCATTTTCATTTGAAATTTTTCGACTTTATTAAAGTTTTATTCAATTTATTACAACTTCCGTATATGTATAACACTGTAAAGTAGTTCGCCTATCTTTGGTTATAAAATGTAACTTCTCAAAAAATTATAATTTTATTTAGACGTTTTCGGTATAAAAAAGAACAACCTCCTCTCCTCCAAAAAGAAATATACAAAGTAAAATTATTTTTCCAAGTTCTATATAGTTAGCTTATTCGTCAGCAGTTTAGAACCGCCCAATTAGAAACAAAAAAGGATGTGAGCATGTGTACAAGAGGCGATATTCGACAATGCGATAATGTGATGGCGACAATACGATAGCCCGACAGCGTGATAACGCAATTGCGACAGTACGATACCGTGACAGTATTATCGCACTATCGTATTGTCGCCATTGCATTATCGCCATCACACTATCGCCATTGCACTATCACACTGTCGTCATCGCGTTATCGCCATCGTAATATCGCATAAGGGTTTTGGGAATTTTGGGAGGTGTTGCTTTTTGGGTAAATTGATTGCATTAAGTCTTAGTTTAGAAAGTAAAGAAACTGATGTTGTAAAATTATTAATCTACAGGTGGTCGGTCTGCAGAGGTTTATTATCTTCGCCAATGATTTTTAGTATTTCAGAAATCAATCTGCCCTCCCCTTGTAGGTTCTTAGGCAGTATTAACACATTGCCTGGTCAATTTCTTAAAAAGAACTTGTCCATGGCCCTCTCAATCACGAGTAGGATATTTTCAGTTTAACACTTGCCTGCATTTCTTTAAAAGAATCTCCCACAGCCCTCTCATTCACGAGGGGATATTAAAGTAGTATATTTAGTAATTAAGGAAAAAGAAAGAACTTGTGCATAATTTTGTTTAGATCAGAGTGTATACATCACACACCTTCATTTAGTTACCCTTGTTTCAATGTTTCCAATGACATAAATTCTTTAGTAACGAAAAACAAAAAAAAAAAAGAACATACAATGCATTCATTTTTAAGTTTTAGAAAATGGGATTACCCCTTATTTAACGCTTTCTGATTTCGAGAAATAAAATGTAACCTGTATTTCACAGATTTAAATACCTTACATTATAATGATCTAACTGATAACATAGGGCCAAACAGGATATGTTCTCCGACACAAAACAAACGTTAGGTAGTATAAATCAGACTTCCGAGTGTTTTTTGTTCTTTCTCTGTTGTATCACAGTTAAAAAATAAAAACACGTTTCCTGCAGTCACACAGAAGAAAGTAACACACGAACGAGCATCTGTATAATTATGACATTTCTATCGTTATCCCTTTCTCTGTCGTCACATTATGTAAACTCCAGACAAAATGAGCCAATCATTGGGCATGTCTGGAGTGCAGGTAACTAATGCCTGCACCCTAATTAACGCACTGTGCATGTATGTGTGTATACGATTAAACAGTTTCATCAGAGAGATCCTCAAAATATGACACAATATAGACATAAGTATTGTCGGGATTATTTTTACAATTTAAGCCTACACATAGGCCTACTTTTTCTAGGGCAACATTAAACTTCAATTTACAGGAGTCCGAATAGAGCGGCCGGACACTATACATTTCAGAGACAATGCAAAAAGTGTTGAACTTTTTTCTCAATTTCGATATCGAAAACACACAAAACAATTCTTCTGGTCAGGAGTCAAATGTTTCATGTATAAACGTATATTGTTCGAACCCATGGTAATGTCATGTGTGGACAGTAAATGATTTGATGACCTCATGTTGCGTGAAGTGATTCACTCACTCCAGGATTTGCAATATACGCAATTGAAAATGCGGCTGCAAATAATACGTATTCGTACTGAAAGCGACAGACACTGAAAGCTGAAATTAACATTTTTAATATGTTTTATTTTATGCTTTTCAGTGGATTACTGATTTATCCGTGAGAATTATATTTGATAATTTCACAGTTAAAATCATCAAAATATAATTTCACACTTGTCAATGACGAAACTACGTTTTTAAGATTTTCCCCATATGGAACCTCAATTTTATTTTTGCTGACAATTCTGACAATGTCAGGCTGTTTAAAGAAAAGCAAAGCTAAAATTGATAAATATCTTAAATGTCAAAAGTAATAAAAAGAAGAAAACTTACTTCTAATCATTCAAATTCCAATCACCAAATTTCGTCTCTATTTTTTGTTTGTTTCATTTTTACAGTCTGAAAAATACATTCCTTCCACATGCAAAACTGCTCTTGATGACATTTGGGCATATTAAAGTATAGTATCCTACGAGCAGTTACTGCTGTATGCTTTATGAAAACTTGAAAAACAATGACAACCATCACCTAAAGAATATGTAAACAACCCAGCGTTTTCACATCTGTCAACACCTACGTTTTGTCTGTTACAATCCTCAAATAAGTTTTCTTTCTTTTAAAAAGGTGTGTGATCCAAATGATATCCCTCTGAGTTAAACACAATTATTTTCCTCGCGTGAAATACACAACTTTAAAAAACGGTTGCCGCTTACATGTAACAAAACCAGGTCTAATATAAATTCGCAGTCAGTAACAGAAATATGGATGGATGGTTGGACTTTTCCTCCTACAAAATGTTTTTCTTTATTATTAAAACAAGCGATCATTCATATTTTTTAAATAAAATGAATAATATCACTGTCATTTAACGTTGATTGTCGAACTTTTTTTCAGCTCAAGACTTCTTGTATTTAATGAAAAATTCCGACTAAATGGGGCTCTCCATGGGGAAAATAGACTTTAATATTAACGTTAATATCATGGAAATTTCGTTTTAACTTGTTTTTAAGCATAAAATAAAAAGAAAATCTGATTATTTGTGTGTAAGATGTAATTTTATTTCATCTTGTAAACTTTAAAAACAGAATTAACAAATATCCTCCATATCTTTTACAGACTGACGTGTATCGGTAGACACTCTAGTTGGTCTAAGATCTGAAGCATAAGTTTCACCTTAAACGTTTTTGTGTTAAACTAAGAAACATAACTTATAGCAGATATGTCTATCTATTTACAGTCGTATAAGCGTACTGTTGCAAGGACATGGAAACTATAATCTGATGTACTGTTGGAGGCCATTGTAGTGATCTGCCTGTCATACTACGAGAGTTTAAGAATGAATATATATGGCAGTGTTATAATGTTAACGAAATTGTTTTATAAGACGGAAATATAACCTTTTTGTTTTTCATTTCATTGTCCCATCACAGGAGTGCTACAACAATAGGCACAAGTTCAGGATATAAAATGTCCTTGATAGTAAGCTCCTGCCAGTGAGCTGACCACAAAAGGCACACCATTGGCCTTTAAAATAGAAGCCACATCCGAAATAACTGTTACCGGAGGCGTTGGTGTAGAGTTCAATAAATGTATTCTATGACCAAATATTGTCATTTAACATTACGAGTCCATTAAATTAAGTAAGAAATAAGAGTAAGGTCAAGGCTCATGCGCGCATGTCCCTTTACACATATAAATGAATATATTTTTTAACCTTAGGGATTAAATCATAAAATCTCCGCAAAAAAGCTCTCCCAGTAGGGATAGCCTTTGTGATAAAGTTAAGTAATCATTCTATAGAATGATATTGCTTCAAAGATAAATATAAATGTTGAAGATATAAGCAGTAAAAATGTTCTTCTCTGTCTTTCGTTTTATTGTTTCTGAG
Organism: Ruditapes philippinarum; assembly: GCF_026571515.1. Lineage (NCBI taxonomy): Eukaryota > Metazoa > Mollusca > Bivalvia > Venerida > Veneridae > Ruditapes > Ruditapes philippinarum. Next base: position 32,549 of record NW_026866941.1, on the reverse strand, counting down.
GCTACATGAATAGTATGATTTATTTATTTCAAGTCACGAGTAAGTGAAAGCTTTTAACAGAGCTATTTATTATTTATTTCAAACCCCGAGTAAGTGATAGTTTTTAACAAACCTATCAACTTTCGAGGTACGCCAATAGCTGAATAAACGTGTTTGAATACGTAAAAGAGACACGATTTATACTATCGTCTGTCATGTTTTTACATGCCAATCTAAGACAGAAGTAATCTTTTTGAAAATTTAAGCCACCTGGCTAGTGGACACAAGCGAAAAGCTCATTTTTTATGATATTTGCAACAGACTGCATCTTTTCCTATACGTTGGACGATTGATACTTCTTGTCGAATTGTGCATGCTTGACATGCCAATAGACTGGTTGGATGAATTCATGTACGCTGTTATTTGGCGGACATAACACATTTGTAATCAGTCTCGAGGAACCCGTGGATGTGGGAGCGGGCCATACGGCACTTATTCGCGAATTGTAAATAGGTCCGACAATCAAGCCAAATATATGTCCTCTTATAATTTTTAGCTATAACTGCCTGGATTGTTTTGAGGCGAGATTATCCGAGAAAATTGGTTCTCTTGGGCCAGTATAATTTAATTCAAACCAATGTTAAAATAATATAAACGAAGCATCATATTGTAACCTGACAACTGTTTTTCTGGTAATTATATTAATCGGCGTTGAAAATCTTCTGGCCGAGGAGACCAACATTGGTACTGGAACGATGGGGGTGTTGCTGGAACTGAAATCTTTAGACCTACCATTAAATTGAAGCTTGAGTCGTAGGCGGCCCAACCGATTAGTCTTGTTGCTGCCTATCATATGTTTCCCAGATATTGAAGCAAATTGCCTATTTCACAGGTTGCTTTAGAATATATACGATATAGCGATAAAAATATGGAAGGTGTTTGTCAAAGATCCTATTCTTTATAGACTTTTAGGCGATTGTTCAAACCCTTTTGCGAAAATCTAACATAAAATTACAGGTGATTGCAATCAATGACGAAGCAAAACCTATTTTACTATATTCTATTTTATATTAAATGTTCAAACTATTAACTTTATGTCACTTAATAACCAGTCATGACGAAAATTTTATGCATAGAATGAATTCCCCATTTTCAATATGTATTTGTTTGTTTTCCTTAATTTTAGGAAGAAGATATTATAAATCTATATAATTATTGCACCATATTTTATTCTGTAATAGATTGAAAAATAGGGGCAGATAAAATAATGACAGACAAAAAGTTTACTTCACTTGAAGTTAGGAAAAAATCATCATCAGTTCAAAATTCTTCTTAACGTTTGTTCAAGCCAGTTTTTCTCTGTTCTTGTCGCCTTTTCTCGTTTATAACATATATTCTCAGTTTCGTCCGCACGTCGTTGGGCAATTTTTTATCAAGAAAGCAAAAACTACAAATTTAAAAAAAAACAACCTTAAAACCTTGTCAATATTTCTATATTTAAGATCAGTGCTTATATTTATACTATTATATTTATACTATAGTGAAAAAGTAATATTTGTATTGTACTTTTTCGAATAGATAGAGTCAAGTGGTTACTTTTGTATTATATTTTATTTATTACAAATTCATTCAAAAACTATATTTATAAAGATTTACATATGAAGAGCATTAAATTAGTTAGCGTGTTAAACCACAATTTTTATTTTACAAAATAATAAACCTAATGTTTTAAAAAAAATTTGCAAAAAAAAAAATAATTTGAAATAAGATCTGCCGCTACCTTTTCTTATACAGTTAAAGAACGAAAAGGACGCAGCGGATTTACATAGTCCCTTATATAGCGTTCTAAATATAGCTCTCAGACTGAGCATGCGTATGAATGCGCAGTTATAATGATCGATAAATTAAGAAATGTGTCATTCATGTTAAATAAAAGAATTAAGTCTTTAATGATTAAACTTTGACTATATATATTTCGTGTTTTCGGATTATCTCGCGTCAGTTGAACAAAATCCAGCAGTTTTTAAATAACAAACTGTTAAATGTGACTTCTGTTATAGTAACAGTATGTGTGTGTGTGTGTGTGTGCGTGCGTTCTTGCGTGCTTGTGTGTATGTTCATGATAAATTACTTCAGAATCTTTTCAACATTATTTGCTAGACAAATATATTTTGTCAGTTTATCCAAACGATGCAATTCTTTTGTTTTTATCAGTTATTGATATACTTGCGGTAAATGTGCCAATTGTAGACAAAATCATTTTTCGTTGTTAAAGGATTGAAATTACTTATGCCATTGCAAAGGATGTATTTTATGTTAAAATCTCCTAACAGAAAGTTCTCTAAGTTTGGGCAATCATATAAAGATATCCATCATCAACAAGAGAAGAGGGTCTATAGTAACATTGACTAGGAAAGATACACACTTCCCATTAGATACTTGAATCCATATAGATTCAATATATTTCTTTAATCGTTACGGCGCTTACGCCCAAATTGCATAGACCCGCTATGGTTTATGGAGTGAGCAGATGACCGATATCACCAACTGGTCACCTGTGGGAGGAAAAGTTGAGTGTGAGTGTGAAATTAAGGTAAAGGTAAAGGTCTTGTTTATTATAGTGTCACCCTCACTGAAAGGGCCAGCCATTTTGACTTATGAGATACCTTTTGGTTGCATACCATGTACCTCCCAATTCCTACCACTAACATGGTCAAAATTGTAAAAAATACTGTTTGTGTATTTTTTTCACGTGATATTTTCAAACACCCCTAAAAGCGTAGAAAACACTTTGTAATGACAAAAACAATACCAGTTTGGGTACCTGGATAATAAAATGACTAAAGTTTTAAAAAAAGGCCATAAAATATTGACAAGCTTCTGGAAATATAATACGTAGGTCGATTGATTTTCTTTGCATGTTTAAAGTGAAAAAAAAACTGAAACATATTACTTTTCAATCTGGAGGAGGCATAAGGTGGTTTTGAAAAAGTGCTTTTTTGACAAAACTGGAAGAAATATTAAATTTTAACAGTGAGTATTGCACAGTTTTGTGGGAGAATTGTTTATTTTAATGAAAAATAAATGAATATTTTGTTTGTGTTTGAAATTCTTTCGATATTGATATGATAAATTTAATAAGAGAGGATTGCGAATGTCCGCTCTTCAAAATTTAAAAGTGTATGTGTGTCCACTCTTTCAAAAAATAAAAATAAAGATAAATAAATAATAAATAAAAATTAAATTAATAAATTAATTAATAAATAAATGAAAAATAAATAAACAAATAAATAAATAAATGAATTAGAGTATCGTTTATCATAAGTCAAGTTTTTTCCCACACCGATAAAAAAGTTTATTCTTTTCTAAAGGTTGGGAAGATAAATTTTCTTTTTGGCAACAGGGATTTAACGTGTCATGTACCTTAAATTAGCATATGCATGCAAGCAAGTACTTTCCCGAACGCGTCTATTTTTCTCTTAATACATTCAATATACTGATCGAGCAAAATTTTGGTTTTGAAAGGTTAGATTGATTCATGTAAATTACGCGCGTCTATTTTTCTCTAATTACCTAAATGGTGCCAATTGACCATATATACCACCTACACGGCCAAACGCGATTTTTTAAAGCATTCTGTACGGAATACCGTAAGGGCCATAGTACTGTATAACCAAGAAGGCGACGCGATGATGACAATACGTTACAATGTGATGGTGAGATGACAACAGTGCGATAATGCGACAATGCAAAATTGCGATGGTGACAGTGCTATAACGCAATGACGACATTATAATTATGCGATTACGACCATACGATAGTTGTCGCCATCGCGGTATCGTACTGTCGCCATCGCATTATCTTACTGTCGTCATCACGTTATCGCACTGTTGTCACATCGCACTGTCGTCATCGCGTTATCGCATTGTCGCCATCGCAAGTATTGTCGCCATCGCATTATATAATATTTTCAAATATTGCCTTCCGGTACTCATGCTAACATCCTGATTGGGCGGCATTAAACTGCTGACGAATAAGCTGACGATATAGAATATGGGAAAATAATTTTACTTTTGTGAATAGATTTTTTTTCTTTTCTTTTTCTATAATTGTTTTATATTGAAAACGTCAATATAAAATTATAAATTGATAAAAAGTAACATTTCATAGAGTTAAGGGAAAAAACTTAAAGAGTAATATATAACATGCAAGTAAAATGTAATAAATTGTGTGAAACTTAGTTCATTACTTAATCTAACTGATCAGCACTGGTCACTTTAAAAATACTGCTAAATCACTTAAGCAATATCTATTAAATAACAATTGGTCATCGGTGGTTTTATTATTTTGTTAGATACGTATAAATATAATTTTCTCTATATGTCTAATAAAAGTGGTCAACAATTTTCACTATAGGTTTTACTGGCCAACATATTCTACTATATGTTTAACTGGTCAGCAGATTCTACTTTACGTTTAACTAGTCGTAGTTTTTCGCTTGATGTACAGTATGATTAATCTGCTGACAATATAGAATAAGATGAAAATACTGCAAAAACACTTAAGCAATATCTTTTATATTAAATTGCTCAGCAGTGATTATATTGTTTTGCGAGATGTAGAATCTGTTATATTTACTAACATTACAAAATAAAAAAAGAAATTCACGGCAAAATCCCATATTTCTCTATATATCTAATTGGTCAGCAGTTTTAACTGTAAGAATTCTACTAGTTAATTAATTCTATAAGCAAACCACTTTTGAATCATTCTAATTTAATGTCTGTCTAGATGTTTTGGATCGAGACCCCAGCCTAAAAATAAAAATGGCGGTCAAAATTCTAAATGACCGCCAAGATGGCAACCAAAATACGATATTTTGAGATACCCTTCAGTAAATTTAAAATACTTTGCAAAATAAAGCAATATCTAGAGTTATATGTTATTCTTATGTGTTTTGAACAAACCAAAAATCTTTGAAGAGTTGCACATATTATTTGGCATAAGATATTGTGGTAAATATGACTGCCAGTATAGGATTTTTATTATTTTTCATTTAATGGCTCATAATTCACGCGTTTTTATACATTTCGGATTGCACCTTTTCACTCTGAATAATATCAAGTTTAATTTTAATATAATCAATATCAGAACAAGGATTTATACGGTGACCACTGAAGACTTCTTTTAAAAGTGATAGTTTAATGATGTATTTCTTCTATAAACGTCAATTTAAAGGCAAATTTCTACTGTTAATGACAGGTTCTCATTTTAATACATATGCAACATAACACAATGTAACATTAAGGTCACTTAAGAATATTTATATTAATGTTTGAAATTTCGTAGCTTGTAACAGAAGCTGCTCAATTGCATAACGCCGTACATATAAGATCAGCCTACAACTGCCGCGGTAGCCCTCTTCCTAAGTGCAGCTACGCTTTCATAGTTCCCTACATGATATTTTTGATTTCGATGCTGACAACAAATTTGTTCACAGAGGCTGTCATGATAACAATGGATCTGCTTTTTTGTCTTGACCAAGTTTTGTAACCAGTGTATGTCTTGGCTTATATCGAATGGTGTTTTGCTGCCAAATTCACCAACAACTCATCAACTTCTCAGGGTGTTAAAAATGACTAGAAGTTCAAGTTACATACTTCCAGGACGAACTTAAATATCTTTTCAAGAAAATGAACTTTAAAAAGATTTGTTCAAGATATTAGAAAAAATTAAACTATTCACAATTCTATAAAAAAATAAATGTTGTATTCAATAAACACATGATTTTACAGTATTTATCACCATATTTGCAAGTGTTATATTCGCATATTCTGACCTACTTTTGGTAAAAATAGATTTTCAGTATTGTTTGCATGACTGTATAAATTTCTTTCTTTGTTCATAATATGTTACTTTTTAAGAAATTTTAACATTTTCCTGAAAATTAATTTAATATTTAGGTTTAACGGCACTTTGACACACAACTAGCCATAACGTAACAAACACTTCATAAATAGTACCTATGATATATTTGTTATCTTAAGATTATAAGTTCTAAAAAAAGAGTAGAAAAGGTGAGTTAAATTTTAGAATAAAGGTTAATATCCTTGTGGTAGCCGATCAATGTTAAAGAAGGAATTGAGTCAAATAGTTGTGAAAGTGAATTAACTCGGTAAAATCTATTAACCTGTGCAATCTCATAGCATTCAAGGAAGGAAGGTTTGACAATGAAATATTCATTGCAACCTACACATAAAAGAGCAAAATGGTCTCTATTATGTGAATGTCTAACTCTAGTGTGTCATGTTCAACATCTTGGAAAAACCACCTGATGATGATCATAATTGTTTACAAGAGAAAGAGATGGCGACACGTTAATGCAGCGGTTTATATCATGAAATTTCTTAAATATGATTATGTTCCAATTTTATTTCCATTCAGATAATATAGGTTTACTATCAATATTTGGTAACAGTTAAGGTTGGCAATACCAACAACATATGGAATTGAAGCACCTCGATTTTATAAATATCTAAGATGGGGCCATTTTTGGTGCTTGATGAACCTTGTTCTTTTATATTTCTTAAAGAAAGTAAATAAGAAATGATTGAATAAAAACATCGCTGGCCAGCTAAGATATACTATATTCTGTGTCCACCTGTTTTATAAAGTTATTTTAGCTCAACAGTGACAAACTGCTGATTTATAGAGGAAAATGATATTTGCCGTGATGTACTAAATTATTCTGCAATGTTAGTAAATATTTCATTTTGAGATTGCTTTGTGGGTTATGCCATATTTCTTAAACTATTTGGTCACCAGATTTAACGTATTTATATATCTTACCCATCATATTTCATCGAAACCCCTAGGTCAAAATCAATATTGATTTCGAAATTCAAAATGGCAGCCAAAATGGCGGCTGAATATATTAATATATTCATATACTCGTATATTTATGTTGAAATTACAAAAATATGATATTCTAATGAATTTTGTTATATAAAAATGTGAATGTTCTCTTAAATAGATTGAATTTTTTATGAAAAAGAAGAATTATATAGCAAATTATAAGCCATTTTATTGTTGAAAGATGTATAAGAAATCGAATTGATTACCAAAAACAAAATTTCATTTTTACAGGTGCTTTAAATTGGCCTTCAAGTATATCAAACAATCATAAGTAAACTAGTTTATGGTATATTTTGCCATTTTACTAATTTTGGCTTTCCATTGTCTCGAAAAGTGTGTGGGGGGTAAACAGACTCTATTGCAAATAATGGTAATGATACGCCCCGCATCTGTGCAATCCCAACACAATTACTATAGTGAACATATATTATTAGAGAAATCCTACAAATGTTTGGGTTTTTTTTTCAAATAATTATTCTAATGAATTTCTACAGCATTAAGCTTATAAAGTTTCAGGACACAAATGAATGTTACTTAAGCAAACGACAAAATGCACAATTCTCTCTTTTCTATAAAATATTTAGTTGATTCGATCAAGAAAGCAAAATATACAGCAGCATGTCCGAATAACATTTAATATTGATTTCCCAAATCCATCTCTTTTAGAAATTTAACAACAATTGGGTGTCTGATGAATTTCCTAAACGTTCGAAGGGAGATGTGGTAATCCCAATTCCTAAACCTGATAGGGATATCACTGACCCTGCAAATTACCGACCAAGGTACTCTTACTTAAAAGCTACTTATGCCAAACATTTGATATAATGGAAAATGATCCCCTGGTTTGGTATTTAGAAGTTAAAGGAATAATAACTAGCTTTCAGTCAGGGTTCCGTTAGCAACATAGTACAAACAATTATCATATTCACCTCAAATCTTTTATTAGAGAAGCTTTATTAATAAACAGCACTTGGTTCCATTTTTCTTTGATTTTGAAAAAAACCTTATAATACAGCATGGAAACATGGTATTTTTAAAGATATAAAGGATGCAGGATTAAAAAGTTGATTTCCATTTTTTATTTCTAACCTTTTTATTGATAGAAACTTTAAAGTAAGCTTTGATTCAACTTCTCAGAAAAAGCTTACTGTTTAATATGCAGCTAGAGTATCATCGAATAGCTAGTCCTAGAAAAGTTATATTCAAAGGAAGTTAGCCTCTTCGAAGAAAAATTAATATAGATCTAATATATGTTCTTCAAGATTTTGAAAAAAGTTCCTCCGTGGACTTCTCCAGAAGTTGAAATTAGTTTTTTTCAAATCTGAAAAAAGCCTTAAACATTCTTCTGAAGTTTTTAAAGAACATTTTTTTTTAATTCAAAGAACATGTAGATTTTATTCAAATTTACCCGAACTATTCCAAAGACATTTGACAAGTACGTGCAGCCGTCCTTGAAAATCATCGATAATAATTCAACCTCATGATGTATATATATTTACTGCTGAAACAAAAGATATTAATTTAGCATTGTAAAATATTTTACAGCATAATAATTTGTAACTCTCCGTGCTATTTAATATCAATTAAAAATAATATTATGATAAAGAAGATCGCGTTGTGATTTAATGATATAATAAAAAACCAAGTCAGTGAAATTATGTTGGATTCCAGACCACGAGAGAAAATGTGGAAATGAAAAGTAGACGCTTTGGCTATAGAATTCTTAAATACTCAGCCTTTACTGTTACCAAAAAGTGATAGTAAACTTATATCATCTAAATGGAAATGAAATTGAAACAAAGTCATAATTCACAAACTTCATGATATTAACCTCTGCATTAACGTGTTACTATCTCTATCTCCGGTAAACCTCCATGATCAGGTGGTTCTTTTAAGATGTTGAACATGACCTACTTGAGTTAAACATTCTCATCTTTTAACAGAAGCCATTATGCTCTTTTATGTTTAGGTTGCAATGAATACTTTATTGCCAAACATTCCTCCTTTGAATGATATGATCTTGCACAGGTTCATAGATTTTATCGAGTAAATTCCTTTTCACAATTATTTGACTAAATTCCTTCCTAAACATTGATGGACTACTACAAGGACATAAACATGTATTCTTAAATTTAAATAAATCCTTTTTGACCCATTTTTAGGTTCCATTTTGTTTAAGGCACACGCTTTTTATTACTTGGGGACCATACGCCGCTTTTCATGGACTGACACTACTGTGTCACATTGAAGGTTCCATGATAACCGCCTTATGAGCACATCTGCGAATGTTTCTAAATTCAAAATTTTACCATTGCATGTTTAAATGTTGACTTCTGCTTAAGCCGGTGCTAGGGGGCGTGTACGGTGGTTTGCACTTGACAGTACCGTCCATGAACAGGCTCAATCAAACCGAGCCTGCAACATTTTCAAATTTGACGTGTTGGGCTTCCTATAGGGATTCTTATTTTCTCTATTATAATAATCTTAAATGAACCTAGGAAGAGCACTATGGTATATTGATTATAAATTATTAAAATTAAACTTTAAACGTGATAAAGGTGCAATCAGAAATGTTTTAAAAAATCATGGAATGCAAAATAATAAGAATCCTATACTGGCAACCATATTACCACAATATCTTATGCCAAATAGCATGTGCAACTCTTCAAATAGTTTTTGTTTGTTTAAAACACATAAGAATAACATATATCTCTAGATATTGCATTATTTTTCAAAATATTGTTAATTAACTGAAGGATATCTCATAATATTGGATTTTGGTGGCCTCCTTGGTGGCCATTTTGAATTTTGGCCGTATTTTTCGTTTAAGGCTGAAGTCTCTATCCAAACAGCTAGACAGATATTAAACTAGGATAATCCAAAATGGTTTGCTTGTAGAATAAAAAGTTTGACTCTATTTTGATGAATAGTCAAAAGGCTTACACCCAAGTAACATAGAACCGCTAGGCTTTTGTTTTGCCAAAACGAACCAATGGCAAGGTTTTTAACACCGATAATGACGAAAGTTGAACCTTTTGGGTACCTGGACAATAAAACGACTAAAGCTTTTAAGAAAAGTCATAAAATATTGACAAGTTATTGGTAATATAATACGAAGCTCCATTGATTTTCACTGCATTCGTAACGTAAAAAAAAAAGGCTGATATGTAATCTCGGAACATATTACTCTTCTATCTGGAGGAAGCAATAGTTGTTTTAAAAAAGAGCTTTTTGTCAAAATAAAATATAACAGGGAAATTTTAGGGAGTATTATACAGTTGTGTGAGAGAATTCTATGTAATCACTTTCGGGCTAAGATAAAATAATAGCAAACGGTAATAGTTGTAGCAAGCTTTATACACATTATTAACTTATGTCATTCCCCTTAGCAACGGAAGTGATATTCTCACATGCGCTGACTGCTTAGTGCAAAAAGCAAACTTGATGATTCAAGCCAGAAAATTGATTTAACCAGGGCTACTCAATGTTAGAAGTGTCTTTTTTTGAGTCTTGCCACATATACAGGAAACGTTTGAATATTACCTTCGTGGATCTCTGTAATTCTCCCTGAATCTCCGTGTTGTACATATATACAGCCAACGGATGAACATCATATCCTTGGATCTCCGTGTTGTATATATATATACAGCCAACGTTTGATATTTATATTCAATTTATATTAAAGCAGCACACCTCCAGTTCATTTTAATTTTCTTGATGATTTGAAAATGTATTTAACAGTATATTATTGTAAAGTTACTAAAATAATGCAATTTAAACATTATCAATGGCACTTGACTATCAAGAGGTCAAAATATGCAAAAGTAGCTCTTGCTTCGTTAGTAGAAAAATTCAGTCAATCATCGCACATAACATGCAAATCTTTACTAGGATTTTGAATCTACATACCTTTCCTTAAATCTTAGTACATTTTTCCAGGTTTGATTTTATCGAAATATTTTTGCTCATCTGGAGGCTAGCAGCTTTAATGTTCGATCTAGAAGATAATAATATTAATTAAAATCCGTTCTGTTAGTAATCTTATACGCATGCCGATTCTATTATACCTTAATTGTTTTATGATATATATGAATATAAATTGTAATTTTTTGTTTGTGCTTTAAATTGTTTCTATATTGATATGGAAAATTTAAAAAAGCAGGAATGCGAATGTCCGCTCTTCAAAATTTAAAAATGTGTGTGTCCCCTCTTTCAAATAATAAAAATAAATACATAAATAAAATTCAATAAGAGTATTGTATATCGTAAGTCAAGTTTTTAAAATAGTTCAATCTTGTCTAAAGATTAAGAGATGAAGTTTTCTTTACATTATTTCATTTTGCAACAGGTATTTGACGTTTCATGTCCCTTAAGTTAGCATATTCATGCAAACAAGTACTATTCCCGCGCGCGTCTTTTTTTCTCTAAATACATTCAATTTACTGAAAAGTATTGAAGCACTGGAGAGATATTTTTATGTTAATGTTAAGTACTTATTTGTTTTTCTTTATTTGTTATCATTTATTTGTTATTTATTGTAAAATATTGTAAAATATTGTGAAATACCTTTTTATTGCGGGAAACACGTGCATTGAATTATCGTTCTAGAAAATGGATTCGTCAAGTGAGAACGATTCAGTAAGTCATTTATTTATTTATTTTTACAGTGGAATGGGCGGAGTAAAATGTGAATTTTCCCACGATCCTGAATGGCCCTTTTTGAACTTTGAAAATTCTTGTTTAAGTGTTGCATTCAACACTATTCTTCAAAACAACTAAATTTATATACTTAAAACTGTGGGGAGTCAGACAAATACTGTTTAGGTTCATTATTTTCAGTATATTTGCCAAATGGTTGATTTACAATTAAAGATCATGTATGTTGTATTTAAGGATGTAACAACTCTTAGATGAAATTTTATATTTGTATATAAGTATTCTTATTGAACAATTTCCAAACATCCAAGAATACGAGGGGTGTTCCAAAAATAATGTCATTTGTGCATTATCTCGTGAATATTGTGTGCTATGTACTATAAACCAATTCGGACAAATAGAATAATCACTGAAGCATTACACAGGTGAAAATCTCGTTCACAATTTCACTGACCTTGATACAGTGTACATGGCTTTATAGCGAATTCATTACACTATACATTAAATGACTGGTTTAGGGACTAACGACGTGCTTGAAATTAGAGCTTATATAAAACGTCGGAAATAACTCGGCATAAGCCTGTACATATTCACAGTGAGGTGTGCGACATTTAAGGCAAGGGTGAAATGTCTCACGGATCTATTTGAAGGTGGGTTGCTAAATTAAAAACCAGTCAGCAGCAAGTCAAAGATGCTACTCGCCCAGGTTGTCCTGCAACAACAACGACGGAAAGCAACATAAAAATATCAGGAATATGCTGAACAAAGATAACCGATACACTGAGGGATTTAGCAAGGTTGACGAGCTCGTGTCTTGCACGAGTTCATGCTATTTTAAAGAAACATCTTCAACTTCGGAGAAAAAGCAACATGGATATATCATTTGCTAACAGACAAACAAAAGAGAACCCGTGTTGCAAATGCAAAAAGCTTCTCAAAATGTATCCCAAATGTAACAAAAAGGCTTAGTTCAACTTCGTTACTGATGATGAGACATGGGTTTACTATTTTGAGTTAAAGCGGAAATGTTCAAATAGAATTTGGGCCACAAAAAATTCAAAACCTCCAAGTATTGCCAAGCGCCAACACACTGTTAAGAAAGTTTTCTATGCGATTTTCTAAAACAATAAGGGACAAGTAATGCATATTCTGATACCAAACAGCAGAACGGTAACAGCAAAATTCTACAAAGATGTTGTTCTGAAAACTTTAAAATCCTGCTACAAACGCCGTCGCCCAGGCACAGGAATCAAGTACCTCCAGCTATTGCATTATAATGCCCCCTCTCATAAGACTAGGCTTGTGACCGAGGTTCTGGCATTAGAAAAAGTTACTGTCCTTCCGCATCCTCCATATTCACCAGACTTGGCCTTTGTGACTTTTTCTTGTTTCCAAAACTCAAATTTCAACTGTCCAGGAAAAGATACAAGTTGTGAAATCTCCTTGTTTATCTGTACCTAATGAGTGTCCTCATGAAAGAGTATGAAATCTGCTTTCAAAGTTGGATAGAGCGACTCAAACAGTGTTTTCTGGTAGGTGGGTAGCCTGTGATTCAGGTGTTGATATTTTTTGCTTATTAATAACATTAGCGCTATTTCATACTCGATCGTGTTTTGATAATATCAACGTCTGGGAAACCACTGTAATTAACGATTAATGATAATCTTACTAATAGACCTACTAGCACGTGACCAACAAATCACATGACTAAATCAAAATCGAGGCGAAAATGCAGAATGATGAAAATCTGACGCCATTTACCATTATATATTGTGTCCAGCACATTTATCTGATGCTCTCAGACCTCAACCACACGCACTTTCTTTAACTTATCAAAAATGATGATCAAAAATCAATGAATGTCAAAATTGTGTTTTGAAATCGAGGTTCCGTGACTGTTAGTTGAGTTTCGGGTCACTTCGTGGAAATTACATTTCTAATTTTAGTAACTAGTTTGTAGTTACATGAGTTATCGTTCTTTAAATTACACCCGTAAATTTCGGGTGAATACTAGGTGGCACTTTGAACGCAAATCGTATTTCCCAAGGCTGTCGATTTGCCAAAACAGAAGCACATAAAAATCGACAGACTGGAACCCAGGCTAGTAGGTGGGGAGTATTTTGAGGTCTGAGAAATTTTAAATGATGAAAATACTTTAAGTGATCGAAAACAAAGGCAAATTACATTATTTTTGAACACCCCTCGTGTGTTGAATATTTACTACAAATGTTGATACGCATTATAAGTAATCTTTAAAATATATGTATTCATTTCTTATTGAAAATCAAAAATAATTTTTTCTTATTACCTCTCTTTATTAACATGCATTGTAAATTCGGTAATATCGTTACACAAATAATGCTTTTTGGAAGTTACAATATTAATAAGTCTTCATTTGAGCATCACATGTATGATATAAAACCATTTGTTCTGTCAAATTTTCAAGATACACTTTTGCCAAATAAGATGTCCAAAAGCATTGGTCAAATTAGTTTATTTTGATTATAATAAAAAAAAAATCTTATCCGAAGTTTGATGGAAAGGGCCGAAAAATGCGAAAATTATTAAACTGTTGAGGTTATTAGAAGATGCCGGATTACATATGTTGGCAAATCCTTTTAAAATGTTAATGTTGCACGCTGTTATTTCAGCAGAACAAACCAAGAAAGAAAGTGAGAACATTTTTTCAAACAAATAAAAATGGGGACAGCCGCAAAGGAAAAGAAAGAAGAAAGTGTTAAAGTCAGTCATTGTATAGCTCTTATTCATTTAAATTTCATGTAATCTGCTGAATTCACCATCTGTTCTTGTAGTGACTAGTCCATTTATAATTCATCAAACAGTCAGAAGATATCTTCTGTCGTCTGTGAGTCATTCATTTTACAAACAGCAAAGCAGATTGCTGCATAGCAACTTAATATTTCGCCATATTTTTGAACCCTTCAGTCTTTCAGATCACCAAAACAAGACGTAATTATGGTGTCGAATATTTGTCGTTGCTGTGCATTATTAAATTCCATACACAATGAAAATATTCTTTTCAGAAACCATAAGGCCCCGAGCTCTCATATTTTGTGAGTAGCATCACTTAATGGTCCTTTTAGCTACTTATTAAAGTTTTGCCTCTGTGGTAAAACATTACCCCGACCTACAGTCACCAATATGTACACAGACTTATATAGTGGCAATTATGGGAAAGAAACCATATTATTAAGGCCTAGAAGTAGGATATATGGCACATAGAATAAACTAAAGTTTCCCTCTGGTCTCTATTGACAGCCCTAGTAACTACTAACAAATAAATACATGTACATGTATTAACAAAAACACAACAGTTTTTACAAATAACAAATTAGTATTAACGAAAATCAAATAAGTAGTAACAAATTACAGATAAGACTATTTGATAGAACAGAAAACAATAAAGATAGGACAATTGTTCAATAATAAATTGGGTAGAACGTCATGCACGCACAGACACGCACACATGCAAAAACGCATACACACCTTCTGTTGTCTGTCTGTGAGTTTCAATGAATAAATAGCCGTCCAAGTTCATGTTTAATTTGTCAAACTTTACCACATTTCAGACATACATTTGGTGGTGCGTTGCATGTATCATTTTCTCTGTTTGTATTGAGTTACTTAAAGGGTATATGCTTGTTGACAAGGACAGTTTTTGATCTTCTAAATGCCCGTCTCATATTTAGCTATTATAGATTTCAATTCAAATGCATATTTTTAACCAAAATTGTTCATTGATTCAATAAGGTTGAAGTGGAAAGTTTAACATTTTCAAAATATATTGGAACCCACCTTGCACCATGATCTTTTAAGATTTTAGAAACTTATCTAAATTGTGTATTTCTGTCATTCCAGAGAAAAGCAGTTATAACTGTTGCTGGAAGCCCAAGTAGAAGGGGAAGACTCACAGTGTACAAACTCTATATTGATTTTAGAAATGACAGGTTTAAAGTGGTCAATTTAAAAAAGGGAGGTGGTACAAGAATAAAAGAATTGGATGAAGAAATATCGGTTTGGACATTAGTTGAAAGAGGAAGTAATTTTTTCTTTTCCTAGGAAAAAGCCAATTAGTGAATTGAAGATATAGACGTTTCACTTGGAAGTATTTTAGGCGAGCAATTTGGCAAATTCACGGACGTAGTAGGCAAAAAATACATTTTCATTAATATTTGATGGCACATGACTTGTTTTCCCCACAATTTCACTTGTATTCTAGAAGTAAAAAAAGCAGGAGCCAGTAAGTAAACCATGTATCGCACCACAAAGTTTTTTTTCTGGTTTACAATGTTATACCATGCATCATTGAAATAATCAGTGGATCAAGGATGATCAATTGGTTTTTAAAGGACTGGATGCAATATTACACCAGCAGGAGATTACTATGAAGGAATAAATTTGATCGGACAGAACAAACATACACATATTGTTTATAATGCAGGGTAACAGACCAAATGAGGCCAGGTCAAATAGAGAAGTTGAATATTCATGATAACACCTCTCGAGATTTATCCGACACTTTTTGTGTAAAAATCTAGTAACAAAGTCATCCCTCGATAGCATAACTACAACAAAATTACAAGAGAATTGCAGACTCGATTTGATTCAATCTGTACATGAGGGATAATGAATACGTGCAACATCCCTCACTCCCCCTAGCACCGGCTTGAGTGGTACTCAATTCTCAACACTTAATAGTGCTGGCATCAATTATCCCAAAGGACCAGAAAAAATATAACAGCATTGAAGTGAAGTACGTAAGTCACAGAAAGCCACCTTTAAATCAACCGACCTTATTTTTCAGCCACAGATAGTCGTCACTCAGTCACATGACTAGAACATTCAGACACTCTTCAACCCCATGATTCACCACGTAGTCCGCCTTACCAGTTTCATGGGATATTCATTTTTATATTCAAATTATACATATTCATTAATAATTTAATAGATTTCAATAAATTTGTGAGATAAAGATATTTTACTCAAGGATGAGCAAAGTATATATTTCAGTTTCAGGGTGCTCCATAAGTTTTTGTGTTTTTGCTCACCTGAGCATGAAAAACTGATGGTGAGGTTTTGGGATTGCCTGATGCCCATCGCGAGTTGTATGCCTTCTGTGAAAATTTTATGCAAAAACATTTCCTAAATCACTAAGCCAAATTGAATAAAACTTAACAGCAATGATTCTTGGGTGACCATA
Source organism: Ruditapes philippinarum (assembly GCF_026571515.1). NCBI lineage: Eukaryota > Metazoa > Mollusca > Bivalvia > Venerida > Veneridae > Ruditapes > Ruditapes philippinarum. Next base: position 15,778 of record NW_026866941.1, on the reverse strand, counting down.
TGGCAATATTGCTAACATTGTTCCTATCTACTAATTAAATAGCCATTTATCTGCATAAAAGTTGTTTGAACTTCTGACGACCACATTTTTACATTGACATTATGTACATTTTTTATGACACTTCAACATTTTCGATGCCGTGGCATACAGCATTTGACTTATGCGAGTGTATGTGTCCGTCTGTCTGTCTGTACTATAGATTATATAAACTTCCAATATCTTCTAAAAAAAATCACTTCAATTTTAGCCAGACTTAACTGGATTGTTTGGGTGAAGGACTTTCAAAGTTATTAGGCATTACCTAGTAGATATCTAAACCTATTTGTTTTAATCATGCATTCTGTGACATGCCATGTGCGTAATCATATCAAAACACCATTTATATACAGTTCATTTTACAAATGAAAATAAAACAAATAATCACTGAAATAAAAATCGAAAAGGGCAAGTGGAACCTTTTTTGACAAATGCTAATGACACATATCTCATTTATAATCCGTCCATGCTGTTTTCTTAAAATGCCAAAAGCTCTATGAAAAGTCGTAAAGCATCGTATAGATGGACAGTGATTCGAGTTAAAATGTTTACATTGTCTTGCGATTTGGACAGCAAACTACCTTTTCTTTGCCGTACAACTTAAGGTTAATATGGACGTCTTTTAAATTCCAAAGATGTAATGAAGTGATATCCATTTGTAAAGTCTGGAACAAAATACATAACATCTTGTTTCACCCCGTTGCAATTAAGCGTATCGTTTTTTGCAGTCGAATATTATGCGAATTCCAGTTTTGTGCAATTTTATCCAAATCTGTTTACAAAGCATTCATAAAAAAGATTCTCAGTCAATCCTTTGTCACGGGTTTTCAAAAGCAGACATTCCGAATCCGTTATATCTTTGAAAAAATCAACCCAGCAATAAGTTCAAGCTTGCGAAACATCTCCACCATGACTTTTCTGGATTCATGTGTTTTTCTCCATGCATAAAGTATTTCAATCCGACGATACTGCCAGTTGACGCATAACTGAATATCAGTTGTAAAAGGCTCAATCTTATATTTTCATCCCATAACTTTAATCTGCTCGTTAAAGTCTTGAAAGAATTATTAACTGTTTCAAGTAATCAAGATCGTGATGCTACTTCATGCCACATGACTCTGCGACTTTAGCTGTCGATGCATCATTGAATACATAACCGGGGAGGGCCGACCGCTAATGTTGTAAGAACTTGGGCCCAACCCGTTTGCTTTTGCTGTTTAGAATACATATGAAATTTGTATCTGTATTGTATATACATGTATAAAGCAATAAAATATGATTAAACTAAAACTACAGAATCCGAATGGTTTTAATTTTCATTGCCATCCACATGCAACATAAACACTGCAGTTAGGCCATTTAGGTGCATATCTCCTGCGGCGTTCATTCTTCAGTTGCACGAGGATTAAGGTGTTTCATAATTCCCTTCTTTTCACAGCTAGCCTATGATCACAAGTCTTTTTCACATGGTTCTAACCCCAACATTCGTCTCTTGATGAACAAGACATATTTCCTTGTTAACAGGTGAATATTGCATATGGTGTCTCGTTAGATACGCTACGTAGGACCTTCCATTAAATATATGTTTATTAGTTTATTTCCTGCCAAACCATTTCTGAGGTGTGGTATATGTGACGGCACTAAATTATCTGCATATGGAAATAAATAATATTATACGAGTAGAATGTACGCGTTGAAATGCTTACACCATCATTCTTTCTTTACGATTTACAACATGGCCGAGCAATGTATTAACTCATAACAAATAAGCAATAAAAAAGTAATAACAGATTAGTGGTAACACGTAACAAAAATATTCATAATGATAATAATTCTTCTATTCTAAAATACCTTGCATTTACTTAACAGCACAGTAGTCATATAGTAAAATAGTTGTTGGTAAAATATATACATGTATATATAAATTTAAAAAAGGGTACTTGTAGCACTCACAATGCTTATACTGAATTTGTGTGTGTATGTGTGTGTTTTGGTGTGTGTGTGTGTGTGTGTGTGTGTGTGCGTGCGTGCGTGCGTGCGTGTGCGCGTGCGCGTGCGTGCGTGCGTGTGTGTGTGTGTTTGTGTGTGATGATGTGTGTGTGTGTGTGTTATATACAGAGTGTTCATGTTATGTAAAAAAGTAAATTACCTAACCATTACAGAAGATGGATTAAGATGTTAAAATATTGGAATAGTCTAACAGACGAGAATAATTTATTGAAGCATGCCTTTAATTCGGTTTATGAAAGGTGCACTAACAAATGGTGTTTGAAATAAAAAAAATAGTTCATAAACTAGGATTACTAGACAATTTCGAGCGGAAAATAAGGATTAATATGGAAATCTCTCAGTCAAAAAATAAGAGAATTTCTTTAAAATTCATGGTTAAAAGTATGTATTGTCACTAAATTACGGTTGTTTATTTCTTTTAAAGATAAATTCTTCGCAGAAGAATATGGTAAAATGAACTTTAAAAGAACGAGATCTACGAGAGATCTCTACTTGCGCAATTCGGAATCTTAACCCCGTGTTTAAATCGGGCAATATATTGGTGAAAACCTCGAACAGCGACCTTGTACGTTCTGTGATTTACATGAAATTGAGGACGAAAAACATTTCCATATAGCGTGTCCTTCCTATGACCACATACGAAATGACCGTTTTCGTGATTTCAACGTTAGGCTATATAATCCAATGACGGTCACAAATGAATTTACAAACTTAGTGAAAAGTTGGTTAATACGTAAATTACAACAATTTAAACAGAAAAAAAAGAAAAAATACAACATAAACAGCAATGTTCTATTAGAATAGATCGGGGGATGCAAATACTAGTACATGTATTAGTCTTCCAAATTCTTTAGGGGGCATGCTTCCGCCCTTTTGAAACAAATGAGGGGGAAAATCCTATCACAATAAAATAAGAGGCATAATGATCATAGGCAAATGTCCGAAGAGGCAAATGTCCTAGAATATCTAATAACAACCATCATACGCCATCATACGCCGGAATTAGTGAAATTATTATGGCACTATTACAAAACATTCAAATAACCTGGAAATTGGGTGGAAAGGTTGCTTATATGATTTCTAGCATAAGTTTGAATACTGCACATATGGGGCTGATATTCTACAGGAACTATTTCAGACAAATATCTTGAAAATTTGTCGGAAAGTTTTGTTTATGATTTACTATTTCAATCCAAATACATGTATCTTTGAAATTTATTTAAAAAGTTGCTTATGTTGATAAAAGGAGGTGATAATCAGAATATTCTTAATATTCTGATATTCTTATTTTTCTGTTCCTGGAAGGTTATATAAAAAAGAAACGAAAATTTGCTAGCGAGGAAAAGAAAAAGAAAATGGCTAGTGAGGAAAAGAAACAGAAAATGGCTAGTGGGGAAGAGAACCAGGAAAGGCCTATGACTAGTGGGGAAGAGAACCAGGAAAGGCATATGGCTAGCAGGGAAGAGAACAAGGAAAAGCCTATGGCTAGTGGGGAAGAGAACCAGGAAAGGCCTATGGCTAGTGGGGGAGAGAACCAGGAAAGGCCTACCAAGGTAAGGGCATTAAGAAATAAAGAAGTCAAACATTAAATAAATAAATCATCAAATAAATTCGTTTCCTAATATCTATTAATTCATTTATTTATATATTCATTTAATTAATTATTTATTTTTTTACTAATAATTGATTGCTTGATTGCTTGCTTGATTGATTGATTGATTGATTGATTTCAAGTTGTTGTTGTCTGCTAAGTGTGATAACATTCAAAATTAAAGACACATGTATGATTTTTCACTTAGTATCAAATATTTTAAGATATTCAGAAGATATTTGTTCGATTTGCGATAAAGTTACAATATATTTCGGAGAGTATATTCACGAGAGGCGTAGCCACGAGTGAATATATAACAGATGGTGGTGAAGAGTAAAACAAAAGTTGAAAAACAAACACATTTGATATTCATTGCATGCGTTTTATTGGTTTTGATTCATTTTGGCGTTACATTTTGCGCTCTTGTTTATGACACCATCAATTCATATCACAATGTTCATATTTAGAAATAGTTCTGAAATATTTCACTAAATTAATAAATTTTGTTTTTTATGTAATATAACAATTATAATCAATATTTATCAGCTCTTAGATATGAAATCGTACCCCTGAACTCAATTTCTAGCTGCTTTGAAATTAGAAGAGGTTCTGAAATCGTTTTTCAGTGAGTCTTTAGTTTGCTTTGTGGAAATATCATGTACTCAACGGGGAAAATTTAACATTTCGTTGTGGTATAATTCTATCAAATCTAAATTAATTTTGATCACTGTCAGAAAACATTTAAATATTAACATTTTGTTGCTGTTTGAAGACTAAATTACAAGCAAACGTTCGCAGAAAAATTACAAATGATTACTTGTTGGTATATTAATCAACAATGTTCATGGTTTTGCCGTTTTAAGGGCACTTATATTATTTCTATACAAGTTGTACATTTCTTTGTAACATGACTTCAAATAAACCAAAAGTTAAAAAGTTTTAATAATTGATAGGTTTTTAACGATCCTATCCACGGTAATATAGAGTTACATCCCTTGTTGGTGAAGATAGTTGACACACCGCAATTTCAACGTCTTAGATTCATAAAGCAACTCGGTGGCGTTTATTTCGTGTACCCCGGGGCATCACATAACAGGTTCGAGCACTCCATCGGGTATGTATCTCGTTATTTCATTTAGCTTAGATATTTATGTTAACTCAATATACATGTATTCTTCAATGTAGGCGTAAACACACCCTGATGTTTTTTTCATTGTCACTATTAGGCACATAACTCTTATTTAGCCCTGTATTCAATTATGTATTAGTAAACTCCCCTAGATAACAAAGCGTTTTTGGATCAGAATCATAGTTAAACACATATTGTGCACAACACTTAGTCCAGTAATAATGTGGCTTTCGTGATACAAGTTGATATTGCTAGCCTTTTACAATGTAAGTAGCACATTTTTAATCCCGGTATCACTTATATCTTAATCTCAAACAATTGATGAAATCGCTGGACGGTTGTTAAAACCATTGCACTTAATCACGAAGAAACTTAACTTCATACAGACTCTGCTTTATCTTTTACTTTTTCACCGCATGCTACTACATTTTTTATATGTTATTTATACATGTATAATCTTTACCTTTATCGGGAATTAGCTTCAGCAAATGAAACTATGAGTAAACATCTTCGAAGAAGTTTAAAATTTTAAAACCGAATTGAGTTGATGGGATTTGGGTTTTGGCGGAAAACAGCGATGCTTAACACTTGAATAACTTTCACTTAACGAGTTAGCAGGCCTTTTCTGAATATTCAATGTATGTGTTTGAGCAGCATTTAGATATGATAGTCTCTTCTCTGATAAGAAATGTTGTGTGCCATTCATGTTTACTTCAGAAACAAACCACCATGAAAAAAACACACACACAAAAATATTGTTCGAGCCAACTCTGCATTAAACAAGTACAAATGTTGCTGCAATGCAGCAATTGAGAAGCTCCGCGCAAAAAATGTGCTCATTGCAGATACCTTACCAAATTATTCCTACGCACAGGTCATGTTATATTCAGATTAAGTACTACGAATGTTTTGTAAACCATTTTTTGCATAATTATACTTATCCTTTGCACTGTCCATAATTAAAAAGAGGGGGAAAATATTTAATATAAAAAATGCTTTCACTGATGCCTACCTGGTAAGGAAAGAAATTCCATTGACTACAAACAAGATTTACAAGACTTGTAAATGTTATGTGACATGACTGTATCTGTGTTCTGTTGAATTACGGACATTTCGGACCATGGACATTTCGGACCAGACACTTCTGACCAGATTTTGGGACATTTCGGACCATGTGATGGTCATTTTGAACCAAAAGTGGAACACTTCTGACCAGAACATATATTCCTTTTAATATGTAATTGTTTGTTATTTCAGGATGTATTTACAATATTTTCTAATAATAAATGCAACAAATATTTTTATATTTTATGATATTCAAAATGCATGCAGTAATGACCTGTCCGATGAGATTTTCACATTTTTGACAAGGTTATATTACCATTGTTTTGACTATCCATGTAAAATACTTCTATCATAATTCATTTGTAATCTTGAGAAAAAAAACAAAAAGAAAACAATTATAGACATGGAAGTTGATCATTTAATAAATTTTCTGCAAACGTGTGTCATTAAAACATCATTGCTAGTTTTTTTTTTAATTTCCTTCATTTATAGTGCAAAATATATAATATAAATCGGGATAGGTGTAAACTCTTCCCATGGTGTCTCATATATTCTAAGGTTACACTTTAGTTTATAGAATAAAAAAAAATGATGCATAATATACTAGTATAAATAATGATATTTATTCTGGTCCGAAATGTCCAAAACAATGGTCCGAAGTGTCTAACACATGATCCCAAATGTCCAGCACATGGTCCGAAATGTCCAAAACAGTGGTCCAAAGTGTTTAACGCATGACCCATGTCCAACACATGATCCGAGATGTCCCAAAATTTCAGTAACAGAAGATAGATGATAGAAATATCAAAGTCTGTTATAATTGTAACAAATATACAAATAGTAACAAAAGGGACTAATATTATAATATAGTAATATTACATGCATATTTTTCATGTCAAAATAAAAAAATTGTTTCTTCCAATATTGAAAGTAGAACACTCTCTAGAATGAAAAAATGGGATGAATTTCCAAAAGACCAAATTCAGGATTTTGTTTGATTGCTATACACGCGTTACATGGTGATACAGTATTTATCAATATAATAGAAGACTGTTACCTGAATTTTAGGTAGGTATGAGGAAATTCACTAATATCATTTTCGTGCGAGACAAAGATATGAAAGTTATTTGGCATACAAACACTTGGGATGTGGACCTCAAAACGCCTTTAAAATCCAAATAGAATGTATATTTGTCAATCCCAGCACATGTACTGTTCATATTAATATAAGCCGTTTTGAAAATAAAAATCATATTTCAACGTCTTTTTTTATAGGTACGTCTATTATTATATGTACATGTGCTGGGATTGACAAATATGCATTTTACTTGGATTTTAAATGCGTTTTGAGGTCCACACCCCAAGTGTCTGTGTCCGCTTTGTCAGCCATGTTTGTTTTAACTTAAGTCTGTCCAAAGTGAAAGTAGGCCAAAATTCATATAACAACAAAGCTCTTATTGTAAAATGATGAACCATTTGAAAATACACTTCCAGGTTTATATTTTAAGGACAATTATAAACAAAAATAAAAATGATAACAATAAGAATATTTACCTTGAATGTGCTACATTTCTGAAGACCAAAACCATTCTGTTGTTCTTAATGCTATCATTTTTATTTAAAAGTTTTGTTTAAAATAGTCTTTAATACATAGCATTGGAAGTGTATTTGCAAATGGCTCATCAAATAACAATGTGAGCTTTGTTGTTATATGAATTTTGGCCTACTTTCACTTTGCACAGACCTTGTGAAACAAACTTGGCTGACTAAGCGGAATCACCTTAATGAGAGACCATCCGCTCGTAGGGCTACAATATGCAGCTTTCGCTATCGAGTACGGACCCTCCGAACATGTCCCCAGTCATACCATTACCACAAAGTGGTATGCTGAACCACTGTCGCTAATGAAATGTAACCTTATATACTAAAATTTAATTATTTCAAAACAACAAATATATCAACATGTTATTATTAAACATTTAATTTCATAAATATAAATTAAAAAAAAATATCAAAAGCAAAATTGTTAAAATCTTTTGCCTGAAATCTTCTTTATATTGACAAATTCAATCACTAATAGTATACTTGATATGCTGTGTGTAAATGTATTTCAAAATGTAACAAATTGTAATTTCATGGACTATTTAAAAGGGAAATAACAAATTTATAACCTAAGTGTCAAAAATCAAACATTTATAGCTATTTAAAGCTTTCGAATTTATGTAACAGCAGAACTGCTTTCCGGTTCACATTCATTAATATGACATGCTGCGAACCACCGACGGGGAAACCAATATAGAAATCGAAAGGAGTTCTTGAATGCGGATTTACTTTTAGCTGTTAATCGAAAGGATTTATTGCTCAAATCCGGGCCCATGGACAAAAAAAAGTAAACACAAATAGCTCCGCTTAAGTTCTTGATTTCTTTTCTATTCGAAAGCGTCTGCCACCTGGCCGGACGATTTTTACGAGCACTAAAGGATAGGCAACCAAACCTTGAGATTTCATCTGAAGATATACTTTGTGTTGAGATCGCAGCCTTGTGTCATGACATTGGTAAGACTTTTTGTCTATGACATAACATTTGGGAATTATGTCTCCAAAAAAGGTTATGGTAGACATTTTGGAAGACATATTGTTTTTGCCTCCTTCGGCTTCCGTATGTCCGTCTAGTTGGTAGTCCGTCCGCATTTAGCTTGCCCGTCTTTGAGAGGCCGGACTGCTGGTGGGATTTCAATTAAACTTCACAGGAGTGATCAGTATCATCCCCAAAGAAAAAGATTTGTGTTGAATTCAGTGAGTACCGAGGTAATTTTTTATGATTAATTTAGGAAACAATCTTGAAAACAACGAGGGATAATGGAAAAATGCAACATCTCTCAAGCATTACGGGGCTTTAATATTTGAAGCTCAATTGCATGTAACATAATTTTCCTTATTCTGTATATTGTATACATTACATAAATATTTTCCTTTTAATGACTACATGTATTAATGTTAGAACGAATTTTAATAGTTAAGATTTCGGAACGTCGTAATCGATCTAACAGAATTTTATTTTATTTTTTATAGGGCCGCTAAAATTAAAATATATTACTGTATTATATATATTTATTCACAGGACACGGACCGTTTTCTCATCTCTTTGATAAGAGAATTATTCCTGAAATTTTGGAAAAGCGTAAGAAGGAGAACCAGCAAATGCCTTCCACGGTAAGGTCATTAAGAGATGAATAAACAAATATTAAATAAATATATCATCAAAAAAAGTAATTTCTTTAATCTATTAATTTATATTTTTATTTATTTTATTTATTTGATAAGAAAATTATTCCTGAAACGTGGGAAAGCGTAACAAGAATAGGAAATGGACGGTAATTTCTTAGACATACTTTTTTCCAATTAATTAAACTGACCATGTGACCACAGTTGTAAATCAGAAGTCAGGTTTTTAATTAACTATAGATGATGCAAAACGCACACGTTGTTTAAACTTTATACATGATATTAAGTTCGACCTGCTTATTACTAAAATTTATGCAAGGAACGAAAGGTATTTGTTTTACTAATGATAGAATCTTTTGCAGCCTGAAGCGAGGAATGTGAATGAGGAATGGACGGTAAGTCTTTATACACATTTTCTTCAGTTAATTAAACTTACCATGTGGCTACAGTTGTAAATCATTTAACAACAACATATTTTGGTACATTTAGCGACGGTTGCGACATTTAGCGTCACTAGTGTTCATCTAGCGGCAATAGCGACATTTAGCGTCGTTGCGTTGTAATGGCGCCCGCCACACAATCAGCAGGACTGGTTTATGAGGATGATCACACTATAAAATCACTATGCATCTATTAAGAAGTAGTTTGTTTATCATAAACAGTAAATGTTGTCTGTCACGCGGAAAGTGGGAAACGTTATGAATGTGATAGTTTGAAAATCTCTCGGTCAGTCGTTCAAAACATGTGGTCACCAATTGTACTAGGGAAAGAAACCAACTTATTAATGAAATGTAGAATGAATAAAAATGAACGACAAGTCAATCAACTTCAGGTAGGTTCATGTTTCACGAAATTCCCGAAATTTGATTTTAAACTAATTAACAAAATGTGTGTTCTCTGACTTGTGGATACAGTATTTTCTATACTTAAGTTATCATATCAAACATGCCGAAATTAAACAATAGTATGTAGTAGTGTATAGTGAATTGCGCAACCGAAAAGGTGCTGTTTAAAGCGAAATTGTAATTTTAATGTGTAGTTAAAAGTGTTCAGCCGTAAATGGGTCATAATTTAAAGTGAAATGTTTCATAACTTCTGACAAAGAGCTCACTTTAATACTTTACCTTATCCATATTATATTGCGAAATTTCGTACAGAAAATTAGTTTGAAAGACGTTGAAAAAATATATGAAAAATGTACAACAGTTTACATGAACGATTTATGAATATGTATACATAAAAAGAAAAAAGAACAAATTCGGAATTTTGTTTGGAACAGAGGGTTGATATTACGTGACGTTACAAATAACCTTAATTAAGTACATAAAAAATGAGACTCGACTATATTATTAGAACTGCAATACAACTCTTCGGACTTTTCTGTCAATTATTGGCTCTCTGTCCGTCAAACCTTCGGATAAGGATGTGTGGTATATGTATATTACGGGTCTCTCGATATATATTTTCATGAAGCACGAGAAAGGTTCGGTCGACATGTTAGATCACATTCTGGAAGTAAATGAGGGACTAAAACACGAGTTCGAAAAAAGAGGTATCATGGACAATGTGAAATATATTAAAAAAATGATAAATGGAAAACACAAAGATGCGTCCATAAGCATTCCGGAAAAAAAAAGTTTTCTATACGAGGTAAATTATTTTATTGGCTAAATATGTTTATCTTAAGAACAATGAAAGTATATTTATGAAACTGCTATATGTAATTTGACTAGCTTTCTTAAAAGTGTGTAATATTACATAAATTCGCGGTCACTTAGAGTCAGGAAAGACAATCTTAGCAATATTATAGCAATTTAATGTTGATAGTATTTTATTTTAATTTATCCCCTGAAGCGGATTAAGTGCATCGCTTGACTCCGTGGATATACATTTATAAAATGAATGTTTACTAAGCATCAAAATAGCGGACACCTTTTATTTCCATTATTTTTTATTAAAGTGAATTGGTCTACATAGGACACATTTTTCATAATATTTCAAATAAAAATAAATCAATACGAATGCATCATTTAGATATTCTTATGAATAATGGTGTAGTTTGTACTGGAACACTAAGACGCTATAAGAAAATATCAAAAGTTCAAAAAAGCTCAAAAGGAGTGGCGTATGAGCAACTAAACTGTTCTTAAGTACCGTCTAATAAACTTAGCCTTTGAAGAACCCAAATAGATGCGACACTCAACTATTCCGTGGAAACGACTGGCATCAGGTCTTCTCATTTAAGAACAATGACTAAATGCATTCTTAAAATGAAAAAATGGCCGCAATTAATTAAAGGAATTTTAAATGATCGCTGAAAATAAATATCTATGGAATTAAAATATGTTCGTAGACTTCAGTGTAAATCATGCGAATACACTTGACAATGAAGATTTTGTGAGGTACCATATCTGGAATAAATTTTTCGTTTTGTTTATATCTTGACATCTCTCAGTTTTAAATATAAAGTAAATGTAAGGAATTTGTAATATTATACATACTTAGCATCTGACACCATATAAATATTGTTTTGCTATATTCTCCTGCATGTCACACCAGCAACCTAACTGACTTTTAAAATACAACCTTAAACAATTTTCAACATTTCAGATTGTTTCGAACGAACGAAATAAGATAGATGTCGACAAGTGGGACTACTTTGCACGTGACAGTCACATGTTGGGTATTGGAAACAATTTTAATCACAATCGATTAATATCATTCTCGAGGGTTATAAAAGTTGAAGGAGAACATCAGATTTGCTATAGAGACAAAGTAGGCATTATTTGACTTTATCTTATGTTGTTTGGTGAAATATTCAAATATTTCAATGAGATATATGTAATATTACACTTTTTGAAACATAGAATCAGGGATACTGTTCTATACATTGAAAGGCATGGGAAAGCGGAACGCACGAGGTGAAAACATTTTTATTTTAACTTATGTCGGGTCTTTGCTGCTATTTTGATTCATGTCTGGAATGATGATGTTATATAAGCAAACGTTTTTGATTTTAATAAATCTTTTATAACTCGCGCTTTGTGCTCTAGATATCTTAAGTAATCCCAAATTGATATACAATTCATGTCCACTTTCCAAACAAATATCCTCGATTTTTGATTTGCTATTATTTCAATATTGATTAAACATCTGATATAAACAATTGTTCTTATATTGATATACCTGTGTTTTATCTCCTTTCTCGTTGATCGAAAATTTGTTATTACTTGTACTTAGCCTGGAGAGCATGAGCTGAGATATGAACAAAGACTTGTTAAATTTGTTGAAAAAAATATTGTTTACATAACCTACTAGTATATCATGTTGCATGTTGTACACACGCTGTGTATCATAATAAAGGTATATATCTAAAAGTTATAACAAAATATATATTACTAAGTATACTTTATCGTTTATCTTTGAATGCTATATTTAGTGTAGAGTATAAAAAGAAAATACAGTACATGCATGGTAAAAATCTTCATACAATGTTCATTTCTAGGAAGCTACAAACCTCTATGATATGTTTCATATAAGAAATTTACTCCACCAGAGGGCGTACCAACATAAGACAAGCAACAGCGTCGAAATCATGTATGTATCTATGTAAGAAACGTTACCGCCATTTAATAAAGTGACATTATGCTAATATTGTTTCGCTGTCGAGTTGAGCTGACTTAGCTTTTATATTCCAAAAGACGGACTTTTGCAATGTTAATTGACCAAAAATTGATAAATGGTCACCCTAAGGAAACGAATTTTAAAAAATATAAAAGATTGTCCAACTATTTTAATTACTTAGATGTTATGGCAATATTTAGATTTTTCTTTGGGCTATGTTTAACTTATTTATTTAGGAAATAGATATCAATTCTGAAGGCATTCTGAATAATGCACGGTTTGAGTTCAAATGCGTAGCAATATAATCACGAAAGCCGATAGGCCTGAGTGATTTATTACAAAGCATTTGAACTCAAGCGAATAATATGATCGTGCATATAAAATAATGCACGAAGAATTAATATCTATTTTCATTCTAACACGTCAAGAAAATAAATATAATTATCATTATAAAGTTGGATTTAACGATGTGTTTTAAACAGTATTTCAATTGCACAAAATGAGATCAAAGACTATCAAGGAAGATAGCTCATCCCTCCTACCAACCAGTGGGGCACCGATTTAAAAAGAACAAGCAAACGCTTGTGAAAAAATGAGGCCAGGGAAGGGGCGGGTAGCCACAAATTAGAAATAAATCAAAGAAAAAGTATGACCTTAGAGGTTTAATGGGATAGATGGTTGTTTAACCGCATTGGAACAGTCAGAAGCGCAATCTCTATCAGGAAGTAAATTTAATTTGCGCCATTGATATTGCAGGCTGGCCGAAGCTTTGGTGTTAGCTGACGAACACATAACATTCGAGGGGGAAAACGGGTAAAGGTTACTTTTGCTTCTTTAAAAATTAAATAAATAAATAAAAAATAAATAAACAAAAAACATAGTTTAATAAAAACTATAAAAAGATAAATCTAGAGATGTACCGGTATATAATCCCCCCCTGGAAAATTGCAATATTTTGTTAATACATTCTCACTCCGAAAATGTATGATAGCGCTTTCACGGAAAGAAACACAAATTTTTTATTTTCTTATTTAAAACTATTTAAGCAAATAAAAGAAAATTGAATACTAAAAGTAGTTTGTTTCCGACTGTCTTCATTAAATGTAATTAAACTCAAGCGAATAATATGATGTAAGGTGTTCATCGACTGTGCATTTGAGCCGTGTCATGACAAAACCAACATAGTGGCTTTGCGACCAGCATGGATCTAGACCAGCCTGCGCATCCGCGCAGTCTGATCAGGATCCATGCTGTTCGCTATCAGTTTCTCTACTTGTTAAAGAGTTTGTAAGCGAACAGCATGGATCCTGATCGGACTGCGCGGATGCGCAGGCTGGTCTGGATCCATGCTGGTCGCAAACCCAATTTGCTGCTTTTGTCATGACGCGGCTCAATTAAATTTATTAGCAACTGATTCCCTGAAGGACGCCTTAGTTTCACATAATTCGTATAATAAACTTTGTTGGGTTTTTTTCTACGTTTCTGTTCAGGTATACTGTACGTTTTATTTCTTTTTCTGTTCTTATCAAGATTTCGATTAAAATGATTATTATACCAGTAGTTTTGTTTTGTATGGTATTATGACGTGCAAACTTTAATAAACTTTTAGAATATATGTCCGCATGTCCGATACAGTCAAGGATATGAAGGCCTACACTCTTCTTAACGATGGAGTCATTCATAAAATCATAGAAAGCGATAGAGAGGAACTAAAAAAATCAAAAGAAATTCTTAATAGGATTCTTCGACGAGATTTGTACAGATGTGTCGGCGAAAAAAGGTTTGCTGGAGGGACGTTTGGGAAAGAAGTAAGTTTAAATCGCTGTTGAAACAAACAGCGTGACGTTGCTATGGTTACAAATAACTCGAATATATATATTTCTGGAACCGTTAGTGTTTGACAACTTTTTTCTTCGACTATTGTATTAAGATGTGTTGGATAAATGTTGGTTTCGTTGATCTATTACTTTCACAGATTTTCGGTTCTTTTAATTCGGTGATGTTTTTTGTTTTAGTTTCTGGTTTTCTTTGTTTCTTTTTTACAAGTGGTCATAATTCAACTCTTGGCTGTTTTTTATATGATAGGTAATTCGGCCCGTAAATCAAATCATGTAAAAGCAGCTGCTGCATTTGGTTTTAAATTATATATAATTACCTCCCATTTAGAATTTGAATTTCGTATATATTTAGAAATACTTTAATTTGCCACATTGCTTTGTTTTGTAATAAATATTTTTAAAACCTTCTGAATATCAACTGATATCATTGGCGAACCTTTTTACCTGAGACTATGAATCAAAGGTTGATGCTAAATTACACACAAGAATTGGAAATGAATTCGAAAAAGATGCTAAAAAATTGCCGTTCAGTAGAGTTTTCGAAAAAAATATATACTCTTCCGAAACAACAGGGCTTTATATTTTTTCTTTTAAGAGAAATATATTTCATATAACAGGAGCTTTTACACTGGTTTCAAGCTTTGTACATTAAAAGAAGTATTTCATATACCCGACAAAAACATGGCGGATGACATGCCTCGTATGCGCCTCTTTTTTGAGGTATTTTGTCATCCATTTTGTCATTATGTGATACGTATTTTTTCCTCTATTCTGATTGGCTTAAAGCAGGCGGTGTACGGGTAGAAATTATCAAATCTATTTATATATTATTGTATATAAGCCGAATTCTTTGTAGGATGATGTATTAAATGACATTAAGGCCACATTGACTGACAAGCCGCATTTTAAAAAGACTGTTTCCGAACTAGATAAGAAGGACTACATAGTCGTAGACGTAAGTATAATTGTTCTCGATTAAAATGCTTTCTAGGTCAAAAAATTATATATAATCAAATTGTAACGAATGGGGGGTGGGGGGAAGGAGAGACTATTTTAAATAATATAATTTCTGTTAGAAACAATTCAAACTTAATGTTGTTATAGTAAACCGAATCTTTTGTAGCAACAGACCCGATAATTGTTTCTAGTTTTATTTTAAAACATGTACATGTGGCAATACTTTAAATACTAATATTGGGGATTGAAATTTTATTTTATCATTTGAACGCTAAAGCGACAATTCAATATTATCTACCGCCC
>NW_026866940.1:0-21605 GCF_026571515.1 Ruditapes philippinarum | reverse complement strand
ATACCATTAACTGTGCTCTACAAATGATGTTCATGCCAAGTATCAGATTGTTTTTTAAAATTTAAGATTAATCATGATTCAAATGACCCCTGACACGAGGCCACTATTGAACAAATGGGTAGCATTTATATCAGTTTTGATCAATCAGGCAATACTACACACTAAACATCTAGAGGTTTTAGCTTCATACAGTGAAACTTTGTGTTTTCCTATATAAGTCTATATAAATTAATCTCGAGGACGGGCAAAAATGGATCCAAACCCTGTTTTCTGCACATGGTCTCATTGTAAATAATATTTCTGCCAAAATATTTAAGTTCTTTGAATCGGTTAAAAGATACAAAGCTAATTTTACACATTTTTTTCCATATCTCATCGGCCGAGAAACCAGTGATTACCGATTTCTCCGCCAGTGATCGGCTACTAATTACGCTTCGCCCGAGGGTCGAACCAATGACAGGAGAATAAATAAATAAATGAATAAAATAAATAAATAAATAAATAAATAAATAAATAAAATAAATTTAATTTATTATATACTTGTAAATGAAATATTTGGAGAAATATTGATAAAATAAAATGCGTATTTTCATTTTCCGTATTTTCACTGTGAAACATATTTTCCGTATTTTCACTGGTGTCTTGCCGGACTACTTTCTTTTAAATTCTGCCAGTACACAAAATTTAAGGAAAAGTTTTCAAATTTTAATGTCAAAAAAAGAAAAATGTATATAATAACAGAAAATTCAAGTTTTTTTCTAAAAATACAGAATTTATTTTCATCTTGTGGCATGAAAATTACCATATTTCACTCGTGGCTACCGCCACTCATGAAATATTTATTTTCATACCACTCGATGAAAATAAATCATGTATTTATAGAAAAAACTTAAATATCCTCTATTAATTAATTTAATAAATAAATAAATAAATAAATATTATATATTTAATTTACAAAATGAAAACCGCAAACATGTGTTTCACTGTGTTTGACGTTAAAGGAACACTGTAAAATGTATTAATTACGACGTTAATTACCTGGATATGGTACAGTAAACCACGGATTGTTATCGATGACGTCAACACGTGCATCTGTCCGTGCTCTATAGGCCGGGTGGCTAGGATCATTAGGAAAGACGTCATATCTGGTCAATATGCCGCATATCGCCCAGTTGATAATTATAGAAATAAGAATCTGAAAATAAAATAAAAGAAGAGCTGTCAGACAAGAGGACAGCAACACTCGACCATTTGAAAAGTTGTCACAAGGGTGTTTCATCGAGTACACTAATGCTTACCTATATAAATACGTAAAATTGTTTCAAAAAGGTAAACAGCCTTGTTATTTAGCTGTTTTATAAATTAAACCACTGCTAGATTTTTATGAATGCATAAAATTGTCACAAAAAAGTACAAACTCTTCAGTAGTTATGGAAATACCAGCTTACATACAAAACCTTAAACAAGAATTTCTAAGTTGAAAAAGGGGGCATAATTATGCAAAATATGCAAATCAGAGTTATGGGACTTGTGCCAACTATGTTAGATTATCACAGAGAAGAAGCGTATGAAGTTTCAATCCATTCCCTTCAGTAGTTATTGAGATACCAGCTTACACACAAAAGGTTAACCTGGAATTTCTATGTCGAAAAAGGGGCATAAACATGCAAAAAAGCATTCAGAGTTATGGGACTTGTCCCGATAATTTAGATGATCACAGAGAAGCAGCACGTTAACTCTCAGCAATTACGGAGATACCAGCTTACACGTAAAAACTTAACCACTGGGACGCCGACGCCGATGCTGACAAATGGGTGACTGCATTAGCTCAGTATTCTGCGAAAAGTCGAGCTAAAAAGGAATACCTTTAAGGAAAATGATAAAATGATATGAGCCAAGACTACAGTACTGACTGATACTTTTGCGGAGGCAGTGAAATGTCATAATTTAAACGACTTCATATTTTACTGTTTGACATTTGCTAGCAATCGGTTTTATATGTTGCTAGTACATGTATTTTTACAATTTGAACCGCAAAATATTGAAATCGCTAAAGCTTGCGTTACAAACATGCAGTATAATAAATAATTTATGTACGGACATCTCGTAACACTAATGACATAATTATAAATGCCTTAATTAACAAATTATGTTTTAAGATAGGTAATGCAATGGTCCACTTTTGCACATATAAAAACAACACAAAAGAGGGATGTTTGTACATCCATAACAGTCATCCATATTTAACTAAATAATCTACAGAATGTTTTAAATTGAAAATATGTCATAAGTCAAACATAAAACCCATATAACAAATATTGAAATACTTACTGCAAAAACTTGATGTAACGGATTGAAATACTTCCTGCAAAAACTTAATGTAACGGATTGAAATACCTACTGCAAAAACTTGATGTAACGTATTGAAATACTTACTGCAAAAACTTGATGTAACGGATTGAAATACTTACTGCAAAAACTTAATGTAACGGATTGAAATACCTACTGCAAAAACTTGATGTAACGTATTGAAATACTTACTGCAAAAACTTGATGTAATGGATTGAAATACTTACTGCAAAAACTTGATGTAACGGATTGAAATACTTACTGCAAAAACTTGATGTAACGGGTAACGTATAACTCTGTAACCACCGGAAGGAGTCCACACCGGTACTGGCATGTCATATTTACCAAGATACAAAAACAATACCACAGCGACAACTACAGTGCTGAAATAATACAATTTTCCACTTCACAATTTCCTTGCCTGTTTCTATTGCTATAAATACTTGTACATCATGTGCCATTTCATAAATTTGACATACGTATAACGCCGATATTCATCTCTTCAATGATTAAAGTATTATAAATGTAACTGATTATTATCATATGTAACTACAGCTATCACTGAAAGTGATTTATATCCCCACCAGCAACTTTGATAAGTGTTCTGAAGAAAAATTTGAACTCAACCTATAGTAAATGAAGTATCAACTGTGTACAAAGAATTATTTCAATTAATTGCAATACCAACCGGGGTCTTCATGTAAGCTTCCTATATGCCAAGTTTGATTACAATATCTCACTCTTAACTCTAGTTATTGTCCGGAAACCATTTTCTATCTTTAGTAACAGTGACCTTGATCCAAGAGGGTCCAAATACAATACCAACCCGGGTCTTCATATAAGTTAGCTACACATCAAGTTTGATTACAATACTTCATTCCAAACTCTAGTTATTGATGTGGAACCGACGGACGGACGGACGGACCGACCGACCGACAATCTTGACTCCAATATACCCCCCTAAACTTCGTTTGTGGGGGTAAAATAAACTTCGTTTGTGGGGAATAATTAAGAGAACCACTTACGACATGGATATTGCCCAGCTGACTACCACAAATTTCAAAACCGGTTGAACAATGAATATAAATATTAGCACCAATGCAGGAACGATTGTGAGAGGACCAACGAATTTCAACAGCAGTCCAACTATTCCAGTGAAGCCGAAAAGTGCGTGAATCAGGCCTGCTATCATTAAACTGCCTTGCAACTGGAACAAAAGAGCAAAAATGCGTGAATCATGCATGCTGTTATGAACCTCCATGCAACAAATTAAGAAAACACATTTAACTTCATGTAAAAACAAATAAACAAGAGGGTCATGATGGCCCTGAGTCACTCACCAGTATTTACTGCATTTCAGTGTTGGAAATTAAATTTCAAATGATTTTGCTGAAAGGCAAGTCCAGCTATTTTGGCAAGTTCAACTCAACTTTAACTTGCCCCTCTTGTAATAAACTTTCACAACACTGATTTTTTTCCGTCATAATAAACATAATTTTAGAGCCACAGATGGCACTAGATCACTCATCTGACCCATCATTTCATTATTCACTATATAATTTGAAATATTTTGTCCTAATATTATGGAAAGGCTTTATTAAAAATATCTTTGTTGCAAGTAAGTACCTATGTAGAATAAATGCAGAATAAATGACCACTAAAGTTTTTTTTCATGGGACAATTTTTTTATAACTTTTGTGAATGAATGCACAAAATGTCACATGCAAAATATGAAATGTGTAGATATTTGAAGTTTACAGTTTGGGACAATGAATATTTTATACATTTTATATGGTAACTTAAGTGTACCTCAAAAAGGCAATAAGGTCAAAAAATGTAAAAATATCAAAAGTAGGCTAGCTGATATCAAAATTCAATTCAGCATTACAAGTACACCCCTAGTCCAAATTTCAAGTAAGTTCATCAAAAAATCAAGAAAGTAGGTCAAGCTATATAAGAATATCAAAAGTAGGCAAGTTGATATAAAAATTCAATTTGGTATCAGAAATTGTACCCCTGGTCCAAATTTAAAATCTGAATGTCAAAGAACAAGAAAATATGTCAAATGGTGTCATTGATATCAAAAGTAGGTAAGCTGATATCAAAATTCAATTTAACATAAAAAATACACATATTATAACCTTGGTCCAAATTTCAAGTCTGTATATAAAAGACAAATTTAAGTCAAACTTATCAAAAGTAGACCAGTTCATATCAAAATTCGATTCAGGATCAGAAATTAAACCCCTTGTCCAAATTTCAAGTAAGGGCATTACAAACGAGAAACTAGATCAAACAATATCAAATAATTACATCAAAAGTAGTCAGTTGATATACTAATTTAATTCGCATAAGAAATAACATTCCTGTCTGTACACCTAAAACAAGAAAGTAGGTGAAATGGTTTCAAAAATACCAATAACAGCTCAACTGATACCAACATTCAATTAAGCACATGAAACAGGTTCACCAGTATGTCCTAAAATTTATTGAAATGTGCTTTCTCCAAGTTTGAATCCAATTCAACAAAAATGAAGAAAGAAAAATACAACAATTTTTAACAAAATTCAATAAAATATTGAGCATACAAACTCATCTTTGTAAGTAAGATACAGGAAACAAATGTTATCTTTCTAAAGGCCTAATTTTATTTCCTAAAAATATTCTCCACTCTGACATACAATTGACCCTACAATGATGCAATATGATGTCAAAATTCTAAGGCTGAAAGATATTTACACATTATTTTATTGTTGCCTAGCTTAACAAGATTGTGCTTGTGAACACTAAATAGTACCAGAAATAGATTTTTTCTATACAATTGAACTTTGCCACAATGTAATTATAAGTGTCTAGTGAAGTCTCATTTTAGCATGTCAAATGAATGAATGACAGACTATTCTCTCCCTTACCAGTTCCTCTCCCTGACGGTTCTCTCCCTAACCGTTTCCTCCCCTGACGGTTCTCTCCCAAATTTGAAATATGCAGACAGTTCTCCCCCAATTTCATTTTTTATAAGTTATCATTTTAGTTTTGACTTAATCTAATAATATTTCTTAATGAAGATTATTAAAAGAATGTTTTTGATATTAACTGCATTTTATGTTTATCAGCTGAAAAGTGTTTGTAAATTTATATAACACCTTTTTCAGTATTTTTATCCTATCAACACCTTTATTGTGAGAGATATAGATCATTGGACAGTGATTGATATACACCTGTAATTATGTTAAGGTCTAGCTTGTGATGTTCATTTATTTGTTAAATAGTGAATAAGGTGGAAACAAGTATGTTCTAGAAAATAAATAAACAACAACTGGTATGCAAACACATTCCACATTTACTTTTTTACGAAATTGATTTAAAAACATGTAGTCATTAACTTGAAACAATATATAATACCAAATAACTTATATAATACTTATTCATCAACACCTTTTCACAGCTATTTTAATCTAATCAACACCTTCATTCTTGAGTAAGGAATTAATAAACACCTCAATTATCACTGACAGCAAACTTAAACGCATTCATGTGTGTATTTAACTCCTTTTTTCATTATACAAAAGTTTAGCAATTAGAATTTATTAATCATTTTTTGCCTATAAATTTCATTTTTATTTATTAAAAAAAAATAAAAAAATAATATCTTATGATTATCCTAATCAAGTAAATTATTCATTAATTATTTTCAATGACTAAACACATTAAAAAGTATACATTACATCTAATTAAAAAATCAGAATAATTAACTAATATCATCATTGATCAATTATTATTATATGTTAAAAAAAAATTTCTAATTCAATTTATATCAATTGATAATAAAGGTACAAATTTATTTTAACATCTAAATACTTCAATAAAATATTTTTTTCTCTAAGTCATATTAATTTTTGATAATAAACTTACCGATTTATTGTTGCTGATTGAATTTGAATTAAACATCAGAATACTTCATTAAAGTATTTTTCTCTCTAATTTATATCAATTTATAATAATCCTACCCATTTACTATCAGAATACTTCATTAAAGTATTTTTCTCTCTAATTTATATCAATTTATAATAAACCTACCCATTTATTAAACATCTAAACACTTCAATAAAATCTATTTTTTTCTAATTTATATAAATTCATAATAAACTTACCCATTTATTTATCATCTAAATACTTTAATAATAATGTAATTATAAAAATAAGAATGGGGAGGAACTGTCTTCTAATTTGCAAATATGCAGACAGTTCTCCCCTAAAATAGGGAGAGAACCGTCAGGGAGGAAACGTCAGGGGAGGAACTGGTAAGGGAGAGAATAGTCTGACTACCCAAATGAAAGACAATGAGCAGATATGGTTACTGTTCCGATACAAAGCACACGACCTCAAATCATTTCTTAAGCAAACAGGTCATGACATTAATATTTTCCTTCTGCTATAGAAATTATATTTGGGAAAATTGCATTACATGTACACATGTTTGTAAGACATTCCAACATGAGTTGTTTTCCTTACATTATGAAAGATATACTATGCTCTTCATTGAGTAAATTATTTTTATCATAGAAATTTATTGAAATCTATGAAATTCTTACTGAATATGTCTTATTTGGATAAAAGAATGGATAAACTATTTATGTGAAGCTGCATTCACTATTATAGGCCAAGTAAAGTTGCTCTTTTCTGTAAAAAAGAGCCATTTTTTATAATGAAAGAATATGGGCCTATTCATATTGTGACCACCAATAGTGTGAAGTTTAAAACATAACTCATCTACATGTACTTTTTGAAGACAAAACACGTTTATTTTGTATTTATAAAGAGACTGTGTATCCATTGTCAATATTTTCTAATATTTAATTTGAGGATAGAATATTTTTAAGCTATAATTTGAAGAAATGTCATGGCCTGGGACATTTAAGTTTTAGCGGCACCCGAAAGGGACAATCAAATCAATATGAGCAAACTTGATGAAAGACTTCCTAAGAATGCCACAGACAAAGTTGGTGATCACCCATCAATTATTTCAATAGGAGATGAAGTTCAAAGGTTTTTCTATTTTGAGCTTTAGCGGCCCCTTTAAGAGGCCAATCAAATTAATATGAGCAAACTTGATAACAGACTACCTTAGAATGCTAAAGACAAAATTTGGTGATCATCCATCAATTAGTTCTGTTGAAGTTGTCTAAAGGTTTTTATAATTTTAGCTTTAGAGACAGCTAATAGGGGCCAATCAAATTTATATGCGCAAATTGGATAAAAAAAACTACCTAAGAATGACACTGACAAATTTTGGTGATCGTCCATCATGTAATTTAGTTGTAGTAGAGGTTTAAAGGTTTTTCTATTTTTAGCTCTTTTGACCCCTAAAATGGGCAAATTAAAATGACATGAGCAAATTTAAGTGTAACTGTTACAAGGATGCTACATATATCTGCCCAGCAGATTTAGAGAAGATAATTGTTGACGATGGACGACGGACCATCCCCCTTTCATACAAATTGCTCACCCTGAACCGTCGGTTCCGGTGAGCTAAAAAGAAGAGCGCTGACAACGCATGCTTTCTTTTAACTACAAACACATATAATATAATAATAACAATAAGACAAGAGCATTAAAGATATACTATGCTCAAATTTGATATAAGAAAATATTCATATTTGATACGCAGTCTCTATGTAAATAGAGAATAAACATGTTATGACTTCATACAAAGGTAGATGTATCACGTTTAAAATTCTACAGACTATAGGTGGTCACATTTTTCTTATTTAAAAGACCAACTTTACTTGTCCGTAATAAGGAAATTTTAGTGGCGTTTACGGTGATCTATTTAAGCCACTGATGTGAAAATGAGCATTATTTTTTACCGCTTGGACGTTGGATATTATTTTCTCCATAGGAAATTCCCTTGACGTTGTGTTGTCAGTCGCGTTAAACAACGGGTTTTCTGGAACTGAAACATGAAATGAAATATTTGCAAAAAGACAGAATAACATATTTAAACTTTACAGCATGATGGATTCATAATTGTTTTAGAATGTTGTTTTGCTAAAAAAAGTTAGATGAATTTAAAAAAGAATATGGGTGTAAGCTAACGTAATTTACCCTGTGTGGTGCATTGCCTATACAAAGTTTGCGCATGCGCAAATTTATGAATTATCTCGATTCTGCATTTTATACGTTGCAAATGGTCTATGACAAATCGTCATTTCCCATACATTAATAAGCAGAAACAAGAAGTATCTTTAAAAGTAGACGCCCAAAGGGCAACAGGTCATCGAGTCCGTTTACTGTAAATAGCAAGAAGTAACATCTGACCTCAAGGAATGACCTGGAATTTTAACCTAGTCGATAATATTTAAAGAATATTGATACTATATAGGGGTATGTTTTGGATAGTATAATACTGATTAAATTTCAAGTTCTTGTGCGTAAGACCTGATTTTTGATCTAGCCACACGGTTCTTGTCCGCGATACACCATCTCATGATGAAGCTCATTTATGACAGCTTTAATATTTGAAATTCCACCACCTAGTGAAAGAGTTATGGTGCGGACAAGTTTTTTTAGATTTTATATTTGACATTTAAATATGACCTTGACCTTTGACAGTCACACGTTTCTTGCACGCGACACACTGTATCATTATTGTGAACAACTGTGCTAAGTAATTTGAAATTCTGCCAACTAATGACAGAGTTACGACCCGGACAAACTTATTCCGAACGAGCGAACTTTCGTACTTGCGTACAGACGGACACACATACGTACACCGAACCGCCGTTTCAACTTCAACTTCAACGGGGTTTCTCGACAAAATCCACAAGGTAGACATCGACGACGAGGAGGCGAAGGCTGTACATCAGTGTAGAGTGGCTGTTCCGACATAAATTTTTGAAACTATTTTACACAATTGTATCATAACTGTCCCATTGACAAACTGATATTCCACACTACACCCTAAAAAGGTCTGTTGACCAACATGTATTTACACTTTACAAGATGTTGACCATTTAAACATATGATGGTACGACTGGAACGAGCTGGATGGAAGATTTAAACGCCTCCAGGCTCTCAGTAGTAACACAAGAATCCGGTATAATATTCCAGGTATTAACAGTTCTTGGGAAAAAATGAGTGTTGATAAACGTTGATTCTAGATTGGATTGGGATGAATTTCATATTGTGACTTCTTCGGGTTGAACGAACTGTGGCAATAGTGGGATGGTACGATACTGGTACAGCTATTAAATAGTTAACTACTTTATACATGAGAGTCATGCACGTCTGCCCAAACTCTACGTTGTTGAAGACTGGGCCATTGTAATTTATTTATTAGTTCAGTTACACTAGAAGGATTGTGTGGGTTATACGGTCTATTCAACACCCATCTTGCTGCGTTTCTTTGTATCTGTTCTATCTGTTTAACTTGAGTCTTTTGTAAAGGATTCCATATTGGAGAAGCGTATTCCAGTTTAGGTCTGACCAAACTAATGTAAGCCTTTTCTTTTACTTTGGGAGGACAGTATCTTAAGTTCCTCTTTAGAAAACCAAGTGTACTTGCTGCCTTTTTTGTGATGTTGTTAATATGGTCGTTGGATTTCAAATTATCACTGAATTCAACCCCTTAGTATGGATGCCGGTTGACTATTTCCAAGCTTTCGCCTTTTATTTTGTAGTCATATTTCTTTCTGTGTGGAGAGGATGAAAATTGCATAATGGCGCATTTTTTAACATTAAATTCCATTTGCCAAATGTCCGACCAATTTTCAAGTTTACTAAGATCTTCCTGGAGAGCTATATTGTCACTTTGGTTACTTATTGGCCGATATAACACACAATCGTCAGCGAATAAACGTATACCTGATGTAATATTATCTGCGATGTCATTTATGTAGATTAGAAAGAGTGTTGGTCCGAGGAGTGTTCCTTGCGGTACACCAGATGTTACTGAGGCTATATCAGATGATGCGTTGTCCACTACTACTTGTTGTGTTCTATTAGATAAAAAGGAATCAATCCAACGCCTAGTATTACCGGAAATACCGTAATACTCTAGTTTGTGTGATAAACGTCTATGAGAAACTTTATCAAATGCTAAAGTCTAAGATTGCCATATCCACTTGTGTACCGGAATTAAGTGATTTTGCAATGTCATCATTGTGACCACTATGTCGAGCTCTCTGAAAGCCGTGGCTAACGTTTCTGGATAATATCAAAGTGTTCTCAGAAATTCAATGTAGTATGGGCAACCTGTTTTGTTTCCATAAGTAATTGATAGACTTGTCAAATATTCATAAAATTTTCTGGTATTTAGAAATGACATACAATGCCCGGTACATAACGGGAAAAGGGATGGCGGAAAGCCCGTAAACTAACCGGTCGTCAAGGTAAAAACATACATCCTACGGCCAAAAAAAACAACTACATTAATTCATTTATTAAAAATGTTAATTAACATAAATATAAAACAATATATTCTTTACCTGCGTCTCCTGAACAGAAACTCCCGTCTGTGTTTGCCACTAATAACAGGGGTATTATATATGATGCTGAAGCTCCTTGATATAAGGGTAGCCTGTTTAAAAAAAACCCTTAAACACTGTTAAAGTTACCATTTTCACTATTAACAGTTACATGAAACATATCAAATTTGTTCGATTTCTACTCTGTATTCAAGAAAAGTCCATACGTCCTAACAAAGATGTAAAGTTAAAAAGAAATTTAAAGTGGAAATAACATATAAGATACATATATTAAATATTCTGCATTAAAGTTCATGCTCTTAAAGAAAAGAAACCGCAATTGGTTACAGCAGTAAAACTTGCTGTAAGAATGTATGTGTATGTGCGTGCGCGCGCGTGCGTGCGCGCGCGTGTGCGTGCATGTATGTATGAACGTGCGTGCGTGTTTAATTTACTTATTTATCTACATTTATCTATCTATTTCTGAAGCATATGTTTTGTATACTTTTGTAACTAAGATTTACTCACTTTTTTTTTAAATAAACCAATGAACAGATGAAGTATGGCTTATGACTTACCTAATACCAAATAGATTCATAGCTACTGTAGTTACACCACTCATGAAGAGCGTCGAGCTGAGAAGCCTCGCTTTGAATACGTTGTTGTCTGAGGCGCACACGGCTTCAGCTACTAACAGCGACACAATCAGCTGACCTGACAGAGCTAACAGCGATTGCTAAAAATAGAGGATGATAATAAACGACTATACCCACAGGAGAGCAATAATTATATAAGACTATACCCACAGGAAAGCAATGATTATATACGACTATACCCACAGGAAAGCAATGATTATATACGACTATACCCACAGGAAAGCAATGATTATATACGACTTTACCCACAGGAAAGCAATGATTATATAAGACAATACATACAGGAGAGCAATGATTATATAAGACTATACCCACAGGAAAGCAATGATTATATACGACTATACCCACAGGAAAGCAATGATTATATACGACTATACCCACAGGAGAGCAATGATTATATACGACTATAGCCACAGGAAAGCAATGATAATATACGACTATACCCACAGGAAAGCAATGATTATATACGACTATACCCAGAGGAGAGCAATGATTATATACGACTATACCCACAGGAGAGCAATGATTATATAAGACTATACCCACAGGAGAGCAATGATTATATACGACTATACCCACAGGAGAGCAATGATTATATACGACTATACCCACAGGAAAGCAATGATTATATACGACTATACCCACAGGAGAGCAATGATTATATACGACTATACCCACAGGAGAGCAATGATTATAATCGACTATACCCACAGGAGAGCAATGATTAAATACGACTATACCCACAGGAGAGCAATGATTATATACGACTATACCCACAGGAGAGCAATGATTATATACGACTATACCCACAGAAGAGCAATAATTATATACGACTATACCCACAGGAGAGCAATGATTATATACGACTTTACCCCATCAGAGCGATGATTATATACGACAACACCCCTAGCAGAGCTACTCAAAAAGATGACTGCAAGAAGACGCTAAGACAACTGTTACCTTCCACGTGGATTTAGTACAGTTTAAATACATGATTATGTCCTGCTTTGGCCAGGCAAATGACACCTATTGAAATGCAAGTTTTTTTTTCTGAAAATCTTGTGTCGCCCTTTTGTTTTGTTTTTTATAAAGAAGCGAGCTTTTTTGTTCTCGCGTGAAACTAAGCACCATTTACATTGAATTTGTCTTCTATCAATATTAATCCTCGTGAGGATAATAATGACATGAATAACCTTATTCTCGCATGTTTCCTTCGAGAACTGTAGCTTATTTACAGTGCCGCGCTAGAGACAAGTCGACAAGACGAAAATCCGACAACGCGCCATTTGGCGCTTTGTCGAGTTGTCGCTAGCGCCAAGAAAAATCACAAAAATCCACACACACATTGACAAGACATTCACTGCCCCCAATCCCCCAAACCAAAATAATTTGTATTTTATCATATAGTCAACACTGGTCAACACGAAATAAAAATACAAATATTTTTGTGTTAAGCAGTAAAGAAGTCCTAGATTAAATAATTGAATGCTTTACAATCTTAAATATTTTTTTCCTATGATATCATACTTTTCTTATCAGTAGTTTTTGTTTCGATAACAACTGAACAAATGCTGATGCTTTGGTTTTCATCGAGTACGGTGTTTAACATTGCGTTTAGCATGCAAATAAGGAAACTTACCAAATTCGAGTTCCAAAACGATATCCTTATAATATTGACACATTACATGTTCAGGCTGATTCACTGTTGAACGAGTTTGTTCCCTCGTGGTCGATTTTAGTAAATATGTCTTTCTATTCATGGCCGCTTGTTATGAGTGAAAGTAAATTCTTAATCGGTGCACGAAAATTCCGTGCAAATACCGCATACACCTTACACTGCCTAAAGGCTATGCAAATATTATCTATAGTTTTACAACTTCAACAAGAACATACATTAATTTTCAATTAGATTTATATATTATTAAATGTGTTTGTTTATTTATTTATCCAATTTATATTAATCGTCCTTTTAGTCAAATACAATTGTATTTTCTATAAAAATGTCATCTTACAGACACGAAGAAAACGTTTCGCTAGGACAAACAACAATTTATTCTCGGCCTTGCTTTGGACAAATATTTGCTTATCTTAAGACACTTTTGAAGTAAAACTCGTTTTGTATACACTCAAACGGTAACAGTAAAAATATCACCACCAGGAAAATACCGTGGCGAAAATTATGGAACAGAATTAATGCATTTATTCTATCTTGCTTGATGACATTGGAACTTGTATTATGCTTAATTCTATCTTGCTACATGACATTAAAACTTGCATTATGCTTGATTCCATCTTGCTTTATGATATTTAAACTTTGCATTATGCTGGATTCCATTTTTCGTTATTTCATTCAAACATTTCGTAGTCACCAATTCTTTCATTGAGTGATAACTATTAAACTGGAACGACCCATTTGGAATACTAAAATGTTAACGTCATATACCTTTATGCATAAGCTACCTTTCTTCATGCTCTATACAAACCATTTATGGCTTAGATTTTTTGTATTACTTTTATGTATAAGTCATTTAAAATTGACTATTTTTTGTTCGCAAAGTGTTCCCTGATGGATTTTTTAAAATGTGACTTATTTGATTTATAGCTCGCATGACGTGATTACTATTAGCTTTCTCTTATATCCATTATTCAGTGTTTATGCTTAATAAAGCTCGGTGTCTGAGGCTTTGTGGATTATGTTTGATCATCTTACATTATGTTAAACAATTAAAACTATGTCTAGCGATTTGTGAACTGTTAAGGGGCGAAAACTCTGTTATCGATGTCAACGGACTTTTTTCCACGATTCGCCTATCATCGGAATTTTCCGTATAGATACTGCGTACATGTGTATATACAAGTAAAAAATTGCTGGGAAATGCAGCAATATGATTGTCACGGCGAACCCCCCCCCCCCCCCCCCCACACACACACTCACAAAAACAACAACAACAAAAAACAGTTAAATATATTGATAAGGTATCTCCAAATAGCATTGTCTTGAATTGACATGTTAACTTGTTCAGAAGGTTTTTAAATATCATAATGTAACTTGTTACAAGAGCCTTGTTTATGTAGTAGAGCAGAATAATTATCATTCTTGGGTACTGCATACCTCTTGAGTGAGATTTATCCTCATGTTGATATCTCAAGGGCTTTAGTAGATATGCTCTGGACAAAATTAAGTATGAAAAATAACGAAGCGCAATAACTGAAAAATAATGCACGGTAGGTTAAATGTCTTGTATGCTGCACTCCTCCTTGAGCAATGAGATCTATCCACCTATGAAGTTTCAAGTTGATACCTCTAACACTTTTTTGAGATAAGCTCCGGACAAAAAGTTTGAAAAATAACAAATGGCAATAACTAAAACATTATAAAGGATAGAGTTATCATTCTTGCGCTCGAAAAGATCTATCCACCTATGAAATTTCATGTTGACATTTCAAAGACTTTTTCAGAGATATACTCCACTCAGGTGAAAATTTGAGTATGAAAACTAACATAGGGCAATAACTCAACAATTATGAAGGGTAGAGTTATCACTCTTTTGCGCTGCATACCTCCTGAGCACCTTTGAAGGTTTATGTAGATATCTCAAAGGCTTTTGTAGTTATACCCAGGACAAAATTAAGTATGAAAAATAACAAAGGGCAATAACTGAAAAATAATGCACGGTTAGTTATCATTCAAGTGTGCTGCACTTCACATAAAAGAGAGCTATCCTCCTATGAAGTTTCAAGTTGTTACCGCTACACTTTTTTAGATATTCTCATGACAAAAAGTATGAAAATAACAAATGACAATAACTCAAAAATTATAAAGGGTAGAGTTATCATTCTTTCGCACAAAATTCATCCTCAAAAAGATCTATCTACCTATGAAGATTACATTGACATCTCAATGTTTGTATTTTTTAGTTAAATTATGCTCCACTCAGGTGAAAAATTAAGTATGAAAAATAACAAAGGGCAAAAAGAATTTGGTAGAGTTATCACTCTTGTGCATTGCACACCTCCTGAGTGAGATCTATCCACCTATATGAAGTTTCATGTTGATATCTCAAAGGCATTTTGAGTTAAGTTCTGGACAAAAATTGAGTTTGAAGAATAACAAAGGGCAATAATGAAAAAATTTGCAGGGTAGAGTTATCATTCTTGTGCACTGCACTTTTCCTAAATATGATTTATCCACCAATGAAGTTTCAAGTTGATACCTCCACCTATGAAGTTTCAAATTGATACTTTTTGAGATATGCTCCGGACAAAAATGTAGACGGAAGGACAGACGGACGGATTGAGACTAATTCTATATCCCCCACCGTCTTTTCGGCGGGGGGTAATAAAACATTTTCTTGCTCATATCTGAGGGAAACTCAGAATTTTGCTCACAATAACGAGAAATGAATTCTGAATGAAGTTTGATGTTGTGGTAAAAACTGATTTAAGGACCAAGTTAAGTTATTTTACAATCTGGTGGTATGGCGAATGTTTATTGTGAAACGCATGTAGAAAAACCAAGTCTCATTTAGAGAATTGCTCAAGAAAAATGAAATTATTCAAAAAAAGACAATTTAAGTTCTTAATTGCAAATATAGAAACTTAGGAATGTAATGTTCAAAGACATTTTACACGTGAAAAGATTCACTCCGAGATCCGACATGAGAACAGATAAATCCAAATATGTCGTCCCTTCGTGTTTTCGCATTTTGAGGCGAAGACGCGAAAATATACAGATGGCGTAAATCAGCCACCATACATAATCCATTCAAGGCGAATTTCTCAAGCATGTCGAAAGGATGTGCGGAAATGTGTTAATATAAAACAATGATATTTCGTGTGTTGATAATAAAACTGTTTAGATTCTATATGGTTGTGAAAAAAAACTGTTTCTATTGTTTCTATGTAACTTTTCACGGAAATGGGCTGTACAATGATTGCGTAAAAACAATAATGTCGGCTGTAAAAATCGAAAGGCATTTTGTCACGTGACTTTTGCCCATGCTACCGAAAACTACCCATCACAATATCACGGCGTTGAGACGCCGTGAAATATATACGTACTAAGCGCTCAATACATACATTGCATAATATAAATACAAGTAGTAAAGGATTATGCAATATAATTTTATATAATTATATATAATAGAAAAAAATATACTCGTAAAAAGTGATGCAATGGGGCAGTTACACGTACAGTCAGTGGCGGGTTCAGGCCCAGACTTAAGGGCTGCACCTACCCCCAAATATACGTTCATGAGCTGGGATGGAATATATACGTGTCAGTTTCATGCAATAGTCTTCTTAGTGTACTCCCTTACCAAAACATATTATGCTGTCATCCAGTTGTTAAGCACCTGCCCAGGTACTGCGAAGGTCTTATCTAATGACTTGGACATTAAAAAGCAAAAAATATTGACTTTTTAACTAAATAAATGTCCCAGAGTCACTATAGTGGCGAATAGGTATGCAACACATTTAAATATACATGTATAATTAGGAAAGAAGGAAGTTGTTTATTTTTGTAACATGTGCATAGTCAATTACTAATGTTGGGCATATGTGTGTCTGATTATAGATCAGACATCGCGCACACACCACCACATTCGCATACATTTGTGCTTAATGATATACTATGCACATCTTTCAGTAACATATTTTTATCACAGAAATTTATTGAAATCTATAAAATTCTTACTAAATATGTTTTATTTAAATAAAAACACATACACATAATGTAAAGGAATCTGCTTTCCTTATTACGGGTCAAGTAAAGTTGTGTCTGTCTTTAAAAGAAACTTCCATATATTTTTTTGTAATAACACTATACATGTATATTCATACTGCCCACTTACAGTGTAAAGGATTTAAAGCACAATATGTGTGTGAAGCCAAGTTATATTTATTTTATTTTACAGAAAAAAATCAAGTTTGTACTGTACTAAGTCGTGGCCACGAGTTACTAAGTCGTTTAAGTCGTGAGAACGAGATAACTATGTCGTGCAGACGAAATAATTAAATCTGATTACACCATGATTTTCTGAACTTAGAAAATTTCTGTGCTATGAAAATTTACGTGCAACATTAATTTTTTGAAAATACTGAAGTGTTCACTTAGAACTTGATACATGTCTTTAGAATCATAAGGCCCATAAATCATACACTAATTTTGACTAAGTTATAGCCCTTTGTTGGGACAATTCTATGATAGAATTGGTCATTTTGTACGTACAACGGCCTGTTAACATTGTTTATACCATAACTTGAGAGGGACTTAGTCCTGGTTTATTCTATTGGGTAGGGACATTGCCCATGGACAGTAGATATCCTATAAGGATGTTTGAGGTCATGGGTCAGACAAACATGACACTTCATGTAAAATCATTGTCTGATGAATGCTTTAGAAAGAATAAGCCGTAGTTTATATTACCTAAAAAGATCAGTAGATGGCATCTAATAATTTTTAGGCAATTTTGGTCAGAAATTAGGGTCACAATGACGCTAAATCTTTGACCAATCAATAACTGGTATGAATGGCACTTTTACGGACAGGAGAAGTAGGGGCATCCTTGTTAGGAAAATTCATATAAATAGTGTAATTTGATTAGTTATTTATCTCGTTCGCACGACTTAACTTTCTCGTGGCCACCACTAAACTTTCTCGTGGCCACGACATAGTAACTTGTTCCAACGACTTATTCATCTCGTGGCCACGACTTAGTCATGTCGTTTCCATGACTTAATTATCTCGTGGCCACGACTAAGTAACTCGTGGACACAATATAGTATAATGTTCCCACAACTTAACGTTACTATCTCGTGGCCACGACTTAGTAACCCGTGGCCACGACACAGTATCTCGTGCGCACGAGATAAATAAAAACACACACACATGTCACCTTTGTGCCACCGTAAGTTTGAGCATAGTATATCTTAAAATTCAATTTCACTATTGCTCATACGACTATAACACACGCTTAAAAAGAAGTGTAAACAATTGTATAAGAGGTGACTTGCCACTTGTATGATAAGTTATTAGAGAAATCTATAACATTTTTTTCACATGCTGGCGGAATCTTCAAAAACACGCACTTTTCGTCTGTCGCATCGTGTTCTCTTGTTTTCCAGTAAATTTTCCCTTTACATGTCAGTCTCCAACTAACACTGTTCTGTATACGCCCCTGTATAAAGGGAACGAAACTTTGTTTTTACTCCACGTGCCAAAATACGGGATCATCCGGAAAATAACGGGATGTACCGATAAAGCGACACCTGCTGTCATAATATGAACACAAATTATTGCAACTCGCATTATGCTTACTGCCAACTGCTTAGTGCGTACTTTCACATGCGACTATAATATCGCTATCGTTGTCATCTTCGTTGTCGATGCGCATTGATCATGTATTGCATTATATTTGTAATCGGTGAATATATTGAAGCATATGAATGCTAAGACACATCAAATTCGCCAATTATTGATCAAAATTAATAATTTATTGTGACATAATGTCGACAATATAAGTGGCAGATTAATAGCAAATTAAAGGTACTGACAGAAACTAACCATGTGACATAGTTATATCAAGAACAAGCAAAGAATGTTATCTTAATAAGGTTGCAATTACATGAAAGTGCATTCAGTAACCATAAGGCATGATTGAATTCAGCAAAACGCAGGTTTTCATTGTCATAAAGAAGTATAGAAGCAAGCATAATGTAAGTCCCGATATCATAAAGCAAGATATAATAAATGCACTAATTCTGTTCCATAGAAAATAATAGTAATTTTATGAGGACATGTCTATATTTTACTGATAGAGATAATCTTAACGCTATGTGTTGATTAATTTACAACACCGATTATCTGAAAATTTTAACCAAATCTTACCAGGATAAAATTTAAACCAATAGTAACAACTTCCTTACATTGCAACGTTAAACTTACTTTTATACCATAAAACATTCGGTATTATTCATTTAGAAAATCTAAACAAAAACACTGTGACTCGTAAATGAATTATATTCATATAACGTACAATCACATGTAAAACCACGTGGTCACGTATTATTACTTGTAATAACCATATAACTGTTTAACTTTAAATAACTTGTAATAGCCATATTATCACTAAAACGTAAAATTACTTATATAATTATATACAGAATTTATTTAAGTTCGACTGTATAGGAAGCTTTAAGCTTATAGACACACTTTTTAATCCGTTCCTGGAACCAACCAGTACTGAGCAATGAGTGTAAAGTTTCTTGATCAAGGAAACAACGACTTGCCCCTGACGGGCTTTGAACCCATACGGCTAGCGATCATTAGATTACTAGTCTGACGCGTTAACCACTCGGCCATGTCGCCACTAACTTTATAATTGTTAAACTTAAAATTACTTGTAATACTCATATAATTGTTAAACGAAAAATTATCTGTAATGGCCATATAGATGAAATCATAAAACGTAATTTTTTGTTTTGTTTGTTTGTTTTGGGTTTTACGTCACATCGACACAGTATAGGTCATATCGCGACGTTCCAGCTTTACTGGTGGAGGAAGACCTCAGGTGCCCTTCCGTGCATTATTTCAGGCACGAACGGGTACCTGAGTAGAACCACCGACGTTCCGTAAGCTAGCTGGATAGCTTCCTCACATGAAAGAATCCAAAGTCCCTGTCGGGATTCGAACCCACAGAGGTAATTTTTTTTTTGAAATAAAGATCATATAACCATAAAACGTCAAATGGGTTGTAAAAACCATATAACCATAAAATGTCAAATGGGTTGTAAAAACCATATAACCATAAAACGTCAAATGGGTTGTAAAAACCATATCACCATAAAAGGTCGAAGCAGTTGTAATAACCACATAATCGTCAAACGTAAAATTATCTGTTACACATATTTTGTTGTTGTTGTCGTCATTCTGCAGACGTTCTTCGGGGTATCGGAGACGCTTTGTTCGCCTATGGAAGACCGTCCAAGTCAGAAAAAAATCATAAAAATACCGTGATAAAACTCCGTTTTTTACAATGTTGCGCTAATTAGATTTTGCTAGACTTTTGATATGATTTATTTCATTCCATATGCTTTCTGTAGCAGGCAAAAAAATTTCGGTTGCAATTTGTTTGAGGTTAATTTACAGACTGACTGGACTATGTATGATAATAAAACGTCAAATCACTTGTAATAATCATATAACCATAAAACGAAAAATTACATTTCATTACCATATAACCTAAAACCCTGTGTAAATGATTATAAAAAATACAACAGTTAAGCGTATTATAACTCATTAAAGTATGAAAATGTTTTCTTTTTTATATATACAATGACAGCATTAAATATTGTATAAACACGATACGTTTATTTACAAGTAATGCACAAAATTATTTTCTTTAATTACCTGTAATGCACATATAATTGTCACATATATCGGAGGGGAATCATTGATTCCGTATATAAGATATTTTTCAGCTTTATTCTCTATCTCTGGTTCCACAAGCATCTCAGATTTCTCGTCGACCTCATCTATTTCAAACATGGCCGTCGTGCCATTAACGTCTTTGTCGGTTTCCTTTGACATTTTCTTTTGCTAGTTTAGTATCCCTTTTACAATATAAATATAACTTTTAAAAACAATGTTCACATCGATACCGCAAACTATATGTAAGAGTGTATCTCCTTTTAAAAAGGGGAACTTAAACTGAGAAGGTTTACATAATGTATGTCCTTTAAATGTCATAACAGTAACATTGAAACAGATTACACTATTATGAAATTATATTTAAATGGTACCACAAACTGGAACAACTTCGCATCATAATATGCATCGCAGGATTCTAGTAAAATATATTCATCATCACTGACAAAGTGCAACTAAACGAGACAAATTTTTATCTACCCCTCTGACCGATAGTTTACAATATCGCGTGACGATATCCATGGCTCACGTCGAAAGTTTCTTACTGAACAATAAGAAATATTTAATAATAAAATACTGATAATAAAAAAAACCACATTTAAAATAGTTAAACTATAATTTTGTTTAAGATTGAATGCAAGTGGTCATAATAACTTACCTGTGTCATTGGTTTGCCTATTAAGGTCAGCTCGCGCATACCCATGCAAT